>NC_064634.1:257889182-258190099 GCF_023864275.1 Schistocerca cancellata
TCCAGAGACAGGAGATAATCTTGGAATGACTTCACACGGAGAATAGTCATCGGGAAACTGGATGATGATGATTATTAGTGTTTTAGGGCGCACAACAGCGAGGTTATCAGCGCCCGTTCCCAAAAGTTCAATTTGGAGCCGAATTGTGAGAGAATGGGTATTGTTCAAATTGCAAGATTGGACACAGCACATCAAAACAGGGAGATAAAAATAAAATAGCAGTACAAACAGGTAAAAATAATTAACGGTGGCTGAGTGACCACTTACAAATAATGGGTGACCAAACCACTGGACAGCACATTAAGACTTCAATCCCAATATTTTGGGAAGAAGGCCAGACATCACACAAAAACGTAAAACTCTAGCGACACGCGCCTCATTATTAGTTAAAAGAGAGGGTAGGTCTGGTGGGAAACTGAAATCTTCCCTCAAACCCGCATATAAAACACACTCAGTTAAAATATGTCGTATCGACAGCTGTGTCCCACGTGTCTGACACGTTGGTGGCTCCTCACGACGTAACAGAAAACCATGCGTCAAAGGACAATGGCCTATTCTAGGCCGCGTAGGGGCTACTTCCTCAGCGCGTCGTTGTCGGAAGGAGGTGAGTGGAAGAAAGACGAAATGTAACGACAGTAGCCCCGGAGTGTGGTGTGGCTCACGGTACTGTTTCATGTGCATGGGGAGCATTCCAAACAACAGCTGCTGCTGCCCAAATGAGAGGTTGTGGTAGACCGCGGTCAGCTACTGCAGCAGATGACGGCTACGTTGTAAAACAGGCAAAAAGGGAGCCGCGTCAAACGGCGGGTGCAATTGTGCCAGCATTTAATACAATTGCAAGTCACGCTATCACACACTCCACAATAACACGGTGACTACATTGGAGTGATCTGTTTGCCTGACAATGAATATATTGTGTTCCATTTTCACCAGCATATCCGTGCACCGTTCGCGATGGTTCCAGCTCCACAGGGACCTGACTAACGAGGCATAGAGTCGTGTGCTCTTCTCGTATGAGAGCAGATTCAGTCTGAGTGCTGATTCCGGATACACTCTCATAAGACGAGAGTTGGCTACAAGTAATGCACACAGGAACATTGTCGAACATGATCATTTTTTGGTGTGGGGAGGCACTGTTTTCCGTGGGCGTTTTGACCTCCAATTCCTTGAACATGGTACACTCATCGGTGAACGTTATTGTGCACTGTATTCCTTCCTCATGTGCGTCTTTTCACGCGTGCATTCGGTCCTGACTTGATTTTTGTGAATGATAGTGCACGACTACATCAAACAGTGCAGGTGGGGGATCTCTTGGAGCGAGAGGATATTTGGCAAATATGCTGATATGTCCATTCCCTCTACTTAAATTCCGTCAAGCACGTGTAGGGTAGGTTGCGGAAACGTATTCAAGCAAGTCCACTTCCACCAGAGATCATCCAGCAGTTGTGAACGTCCATCGGTCTTGTGGCCACCATGGCAGCACGAGGAGGAGCATGAACTGCCGTCCGCCGTGATCATACACCGTATTAAAAACAATGTCCCGACGTTGTACGGTCCAGGGGACAATCATGAATCTTGATGACTTCAGTATCACTATTGTCTTCAAATAAAAGTGTCATTTCTGTTCGTCTCACTGAGCATCTCTCTCGGAGTATGTCCCAATATTCATCGAGCTCTTTACTTGGCAGTGACACGTCATGCGAAAATTGCTTTCGTCCCTAAGTTTTGCACAACATTGTATTTCAGCAGCTACAGAGTCCACAGACGTAATGCTATACAAATGAGTATTCCGATCATTCCACAGGTAGACAATTATTAGAATATTGTCACTGAGTGAATTCCTGTTAGATTCACACCGAGTATTGTGCGGAGTCGGACTCTCACACGGCTCCTCCCAGATTACCGGAGAAGGTAAAGATTACAGCAGTTTATGAGGAAAGTTGAAGAACTGCTAGGTGCATTGGTTGACGCGTATCATCAGTTTGTGTTTTTTCTGTTCCATAATTGGCTCTGAGCACTATGGGACTTAACATCTATGGTCATCAGTCCCCTAGAACTTAGAACTACTTAAACCTAACTAACCTAAGGACATCACACAACACTCAGTCATTACGAGGCAGAGAAAATCCCTGACCCCGCCGGGAAATTCCATAATTCTGCACCATATGTATAGCATGGATATAATAAGCTTTCTAGATAAAAAAGGAAACTCCTAACAAAAACTTGACACGAATTCAGGGAACATCTTTCATGATAACGTCGGTGCGTCTTTCGCACATTGACAGTCGACCCTGAGCGTAAACAAATGCAACGTAGTTTGCCTTAATTGTTGAACAGATCTATATCTGTTTGACTACGCTGTTGATGAAAATCACTGGAAACAGAGAAGACCAAAAAATACACATGCGTAGCCGTCCGAAACAAACTTTAGTGGTATGACCACATGAAACAAATCTGAGATGCCAGACTGAGGTTCAGTCGAACAGTTTTAAAGAAATTTAATTCATCCACGAAACGAAGTGCCTTATAAAAGCCACTTGTCGGACCGATCCTTGAGTATTGTTCATCGATATCATCGTATATACAGGGTGATTATAATTAAAGTTAAACTTTCAAACCGCTGTAAAAATAACACCACTGGTCAGGATGATGTCAAATTGCAATGGAATATTATTGGAGAAGGGGGAAAACGTATGGCAGAAGAAAAATAAATAGTTACAAAATGTAGCAATATATGGCGCTGGAAGCATCATATTCTAATAGAGGTCGACTATAAATGACAAATGAATCATACAACAATGCGTAAGGTGCAAGTTTCACGTTAAACAAACTGTACTACTCAGTGTGCAAGGATGTATACGTGTCATACTGTTAGTTACCTAAGTCCATCCACCACGGCAAGGTCATATCACATCGGATGGGAAAATCGGTTTTTAATTGTCCTGAGGCCATAAACTGCATAAAAAGCATAACTCATATAGGTTTTTTATTCTCCTGAGACCAAAACCGCGTAAAAAGCGTCAATCACATCGGTTTTTAATTGTCCTGAGGCCAAAAATCGCATAAAAAGCATCAATCAAAATCAAATCGGATTATTAATTTCCGTGTTACTGGAGCAAAACATGTTCAATATGCTGTCCACTGTTTTCTGCAACAAGCTGAAATCGGGGAACAGCATGATCCGCAACTAATCGAAATGTTTCCGGGGTCACGTTCAGAATGTGTTGCGTAATGTGTGCCTTCAATGGAACTAAGTTTGTAATCGAAACACTGAACACAACATCTTTTAGATAGCCTCACAGCCAGAAGTCACACGGATTAAGATCAGGTAATCGGCACGGCCAGGCTGTAGAGAAATCGCGGCTGATAATTCTAGCATTTCCGAAATGGCGCTTCAGCAGCTGCTTGACTGGGTTTGCAATGTGCGGAGGTACACCATCTTGCATAAAAATGATGCCATCCACACATCCACGCTGTTGGAGAGCTGGAATGACGTGGTTGCGCAAAAGACACTCATAGCACTTTCCAGTGACAGTACAGGTAACAGGACCGGCCATGGAAAAAATATGGCCCTGTGATAAATGATGCCGTAAACTCGCACCACACAGGGACCTTGTCAGGATGAAATGGTACTGGTTTATTTGCGTGTGGGTTTTCCGCTGCCCATATTCGACAGTTCTGTGTATTGACATACCCTGTCAGATGGTAGTGGATTTCGTCGTCTGTCCGCACAATCTTCCACCGCCAATGATTGTCCACATCTATGCGAGCCTGAAACTCTAAAGCAAACATCTCTCTTGCTGGCAGGTCAACAGGAAGCAACTCGTGCTCATTGGTAATTTTGAATGGATAGCGAAGAAGGATATTGCGTAGAATTTAAAGCACCGTGCTCACGGCTATGTCCAATTCTCTGTGCACTAGACGTTTGCACACCACCATTCGTCTCCTCCTACATTGCTGTTGCCACTTCTTCCACTGACGTCGAATCAATTCGTTTCCTTCCTCTACCAGGTTGCACACCAAAGAACCCGTCTTCACGAATTTCCGAATCAATTTCTCCAGACCCACGGCAGTCATGGGACTAACGCCTTTTTTCAAACCCTTCAGTGTCCGGAACTTCTGCAGAGCGACGTGAGCACAGTCATCATTCTTGTAATATAGCTTTACCAGCAGAGCGCGATCCTGCATTGAGACAGTCATGGCGAACGTCGCAGATGCGAGAGGAGGAGGATCCCTGTACCCGGAGTGCTTATGCAAACTTCAGTGTGTCGAGTGCATGACAGGTGTCTTCATTTACGTACTCTGACACATACAGCACCATCTATTGATCCATTTTGACACTATTTTTTTCTTCTGTCATACGTTTTCCCCCTTCTACGATAATATTCCATTGCAATTTGACGTCATTCTGACCACAGGTGTTATTTCTACAGCCGTTTGAAAATTTAACTTTAATTATAATCACTCTGTATATATCGTAGGATCAGCAGAAGAAATAGGGACCATCCGTTACGTCATGGAATAGTTTATTTAGTGCGAGAGCCATTACGGAGACCCTCAACAAACTCCAGTGACAGCCCCCCAAGAGAAACATTGTGTACCCCACAGAGCGTTACAGTAGAAAGTTCGACATGGTACGTTCGAAGAACAGAAGGGTATATAAGGTTTGATAAATAGTATCCGGACACGCATATACAGGGTGAGTCACTAACTATTGCCATAAAGAATAACTCCGAAAGTATTATAGGAGATGAAAAGTTTGTGGGACAAAAGTTGCATGGGACAACGGGGGCCTTAATATGAATATGACATAGTTTTTTTTTTTTTTTTTTTTTTTTTGCTAAGTGGGTCAGTTCAGAGATAAGAAGGTCAACTTCGTTTTTTAAATGAGATACTATACTTATACTTTGGTACTTATTTTTTGATAGCGGCTATCGAGGCAGTAACGTCTTTATAAACAACGAATACCCACAAGAAAAAATCCAGAGGCGTCAAGTCTGGCAAATGTGCCGGCGACGACATCTCTCTTCCGCGTCCAATCCAACGATGTTAATATTCCCATATCAGCATAAACGGTATGTAAGTGACACAGAACTTGAACCAACCTGTTATGCTGTGTCTGTTGTCTATCCTACACCTCTCGCAAATCTCTGCAGCTTGTAGTTGTGAAGAAATATTTACTGTAATATAGTGGTGTATTGGGTAATTTGGTGCAAGTTTTGTTCTGTTCTAAAATTAGAGAGTGTGATTAAGGGCTTAGGAACGCACCTGTGTAAGCTCTTGTGACAGATATGGGCCACGAGTTACTTCTGACATGTTGGCCTGTGACATCATATGATGTATGGAACATGACAGTTACAGAGGTGTAACTCATATAGGGACTTCTAGTAAGGCGAACTCAGTTTGCTGCCAGTCCACTTCGAGTGCTGTAGAGTTATCAGTCAATCATCAGTTTGTTTTCTTATTGGGTATCTTAAAATCCTACGTATTTGTGTTCAAATGGTTCAAATGGCTCTGAGCACTATGGGACTCAACTTCTGAGGTCATTAGTACCCTAGAACTTAGTAGCACACTGGACTCGCATTCGGGAGGACGACGGTTCAATCCCGTCTCCAGCCATCCTGATTTAGGTTTTCCGTGATTTCCCTAAATCGTTTCAGGCAAATGCCGGGATGGTTCCTTTGAAAGGGCACGGCCGATTTCCTTCCCAATCCTTCCCTACCCCGAGCTTGCGCTCCGTCTCTAATGACCTCGTTGTCGACGGGACGTTAAACACTAATCTAACCTAACCTAACACTAGAACTTAGAACTAGTTAAACCGAACTAACCTAAGGACATCACACACATCCATGCCCGAGGCAGTATTCGAACCTGCGACCGTAGCGGTCTCGCGGTTCCAGACTGCAGCGCCTAGAACCGCACGGCCACCACGGCCGGCGTATTTGTTTTCATTTATTAATATGCAGAAGCTAGTTTCAACGCTTTGTTTTTCTGGTTACGACTTCTTGTGCACACTTCACTCTTTTAATTGCTTTGCACTGTAAATATGTTGCTCGTATTCTGCTTGAATACTTATCGCATTCATAATGTTGAGCAGAGAAAATTTTTTCTATATTTGTTTTTGTTTCATATAAAACATAAGCTGGGTGTTCTGTGGACGTATGTCTATTGTTACTCCTTAGGAATACGTGTGTGAACTGCTCCATTTACATTCTTTGTAAGTACACTGCTCACATTCTACGTCATTTTTGTTCAAGTCCGTTTTCTGTTCTTTCCTGCATTTGGTGGGGAGCTTTATTTTGTCACGGAATGAATACGTAATTTAGTTTTGAATAGTGTTACTTCTTGCAACTGAGTGTCATGGACTTCATAGTGGTTTACAGGGTACGGACATAAATGCAGAGTAGTGTGATCGATAATCGATGTGACTGGAGAATACTTCCTTGCAAATACCAAACATATAGCAGCAGATGCGTGTTCACATGTATTTAACAGGTATTACTAACAATAAATTTTAGGAGAACTCAATGTACTAATTATCCTCTCCAAAGAAAATTTCAGCGGCCTCCATTGAACGTTATAAATTTAGAAAACAGGACGCGAACAAAAGCAACGTAGAATACGATCAGCATGTTTACCACACATTTGAATCGTGCAGTTCATACACGGAATCGTAAGCAGTAACAAACAGGCATGAATCCAGAGAATACCATGTGACAGAACCAGCTTCCGTTAAATGTGAAACAACAGCAAACATGGAATAGTTTACCCCACCTAATATTACAGATTTGAGCAAAAATGTAGCAAAATACGAACAGCGTACCTACTTGTACAATGCAATTCAAAGAGTACAATACAGACAAGATGTTTGTAATCAGTATGTATCTGTGTCATGTTATTTCACGTGGTTATAAGGGTCTGACATGTGCTACAGCGTAATTATTTGCACATCTACTGGCCGCACGGTCGAAATCGCAATAATTGATTTTACAAATTAATAATTTTTCTGTCAAAAGCTGACCACGATATAATTTACAAAATTTTACCTGACTGTGAAGTCCAGCTATTAGAAGTTAATCTTAATTTTTGATTGTGATTTCTCGAATGTATCACTTTGCAGGGTATCGAAAGCATTTCTAGGCACACACTTTACAATCAGACTACCAGGCCACCCACAAAGAATAAATAAAAAGTATTTTCGTGGCAAATTTTCCCGTATTAGAAGTTCATTGCGAGGCCGCTAGGAGCGCTGCTGTCGATCTCTGCTTGCGTATCATATCATGGGTGTCGCATTTCTTATAATCTGGTGGCCGGCAGCAAGAGGGTGCTGTCACCAGTCGGCGTGGAGGGTGTCGCGGTGCAGAGCCGAGAGAGAGTTCGTAGGAGGTTGCCGACGAGGCGGAGGCGACAGCACGGCGAGGCGTCGGGACATCTTTCGAGCGGATAGCCGATGGATCTCTCCAAGTTCGTCCCACATACTTTAAAATAAAGACACAAGTATCCCTATCCTATTCCAGAGACGGTGACAATTGTTTAAACAGTCCACAGTTTTAAACCTAAGCCAAGTTGGCTCATGAGTTCTAAACTAAGGGCGGTATGCACTGAGGTGGTAGAAGCTGTGAAATAGCGATATGCACACAATTGGTCTTTCGTATTGAGGAGATTTATGTGAAAAGGTTTTCTGACATGATTTTGGCCGCACGACGGGACAGACTTTGAAAGCGGAATGATAGTTGGAGCTAGACACATGGAACATTCCATTTCGGAAATCGTTAGAGAATTCAATATTTCGATATCCACAGTGTGAAGAGTGTGCCGAAAATACCAAATTTCAGGCATTACCTCTAACCAAGGAAAGCGCATTGGCCGATGGCCTTCACATAACGACCGAGAGCAGCGGCGTTTGCGTACAGTTGTCAATGCTAACAGACAAGCAACAGTGCGTGAAATAAGTTCAGAAACGGATGTATGACAAACGTATCCGTTAAGACCGTTCGGCGAAATTTGGCGTTAACGTGCTATGGAAGCAGACGACCGACGCGAGCGCCTTTCCTAACAGCACGACATCGCCTGCAGAGCCTCTCCTGGGCTCGTGACGATGTCGATTGGACTGTAGAACTTTTTCCAGTTCATAGTGGGGTTGTTACAGCATTTAGCATGTTTGATATGAGGAAACAAGCAGTCTTGGTTGCAGTGTTACTGGGAAATAATAAAAAAAATTCAACACTGCATGCAAGACTGCTTATTTCTTCATACCTAGAGGACTGGGAAAACGTTGCTCGGTCAGATGAGCCCCGCTTTTAGTTGGTGAGAGCTGATGGTGGGGTTCCAGTGTGGCGCAGACCCCACGTAGCAACGACCCAAGTTGTCAATAAGGCAAAGTGAAAGCTGGTCGGGGTGCCTGTGTTCCCACGGAGTGGACTGGAACCTCTGGTCCAACTGAACCTATCGTTGAATGGAAATGGTTCTGTGTTCGGATTCTTGTTCCCAAACAACGACGGAGTATTTATGGATAACAGTCCGCCGTGTCACGGGGCCACAGTTCTTTACGATTGATTTGAAGAACATTCTCGACAGTTCGAGCAAATGATTTGGGCGACCTTACCGCCCGATGTGAATCCCATCGGACATTTACGGGACATAATCGAGAGGTCAGTTCGTGGACAATATTCTGAAGCGGAAGCACCTTCGCAATTATGGACGAGTATAGAGGCAGCAACGTTTAATATTTCTGCAGGGAATTTCCAACATCTTGTTCAGTATAAGCCACTTAGAGTTGCTGCAGTACGACGGGAGAAAGGAGATCCCACATCAAATTAAGAGATTTCCTATGACTTTAATCATCTCACTGTGTCTTTAAACAGCAGATACACTGTTTATGAAAAGCTCTCAGGTTTTCATCTGGCTGACAGTATTATAAAACCGCGACGTTTCGACTTCTGGCTTTTCATCTACTGTCTACATCGCGTGTAAGCAGATATACTACTGACAAACAACACTCAAAATACGTCACAAGAAATAAAACAAGCAACGACAAGAATCTCGTCTGAAATGATAGGGAACGATGGCATCAGCATAATCATGATCATGTAGGTTTCGGACCGCCTAGTATCAGTCTTCACAACCACATTTAATTTGTGCCTCCTGAACAGGATACGCAGGACCGGTTCGAGAACATTTTCTCAAGATACTGAATTTTCATTTCGCGCCACTTCTGTCCCCGGAACCCACCTTCTCGTCCATGTCAGTTTTCGATAGTAATTCTGATGTTCATCGTACAAACAATCTCGTACTTACGTTCTCCTTGCGCCCCTCTCAGCCTGGAACCGTAATTACTTGCCAGTCTGCGTCCAGAGTCCTAGAATCGTGATCAACTGATAATACATTCAATTTACTCGTAAATTCAACTTTCACCGGTTCGTGCACGAGAGTGCACAGCACCAGTATGTCCCAAGAAGCCACGCGCAAAAATGCAGTGTTTCAGTGGGTCATATTTCGGATTCTATTTAACACAGAGATAATGCTTCAAAGTTCTGGATAGCCCTTCTTATGACCATCTGTATACGTATGAGAAGAAGGGCCATACAGAAGCTATCTTACAATACAGAGTCAAAATGTAAGTATTTCACGCTTCCTTCAGCCCAGGCAAATTGAACAAATCGATCAGTTCTTTTACTTGAGGAGTGATACATAGTGGACCTCAGGTAGTTTGCAAAAGCGACATTTGTTCATTTGCGGGTCCTAAGTAAACCTCGGAAAATCATAATTCTCGGGTACGAAAAGTACCAATTGTGAGGATTCCAATTTCTATGATTTCAGTTCATAACAGATTGTCGAAATTTTTACCATATGTTCTTGAGATGATATTCTCAGGCAGCTTAGAAAACTTTCTCCATATCATTATTAGTTACCGAGATCCAAAGGTTGAGAGCTACAGTACTTGTGCACGTAAAATATGGGCGTAATATTCGGTCTGAAGCATAAATGTAGTTTTAAATAACGTAGTGTTCACGTGACAAGGTTCCACATGTACAACCCGGATCATTGCAAGCTTTCTGAGGCCATCAAATTATTAGTCAGCATTTCTTCACCAACAATTTTCTGACGCACTGTCTTTGTATAATAGGCACTTCACGTCTATATAAATATGCCCAAAATGGTATTTCAGTGATAAAAAATGGAATAAGAAGTGTCTTAACATATCTGAAAAGAATTTAAAGTAACTGCGATAAATTATGAATTACTGAAAAGACTGCAAATTCAGTAAGATATTTCTAATAATACTTTTACTGTTTTAAGATATAAATCATAATTGGGCTGTTTTCGATGAATTGCAATCGATTAGCTAAGTATCCATAAAAGTAAATCAAATGCTTTTGATTTAATCTTATATTATGCGTACATATTAGTTGTTTATAATTGTGTCGAAGTATATAAGTAACTGTCAAAATTTACTTACCTATAGAATCCGTTTAGTGCAAGCACCACACTCTCCTGTAGCAGTAAAAATAAGGGAACAAGCGAAACACAAAAAAGGTAAATATGTTCCTCTTTGAGAGACTCTGACAGGAAAGTGGGAACCAGGTACCAGGTACCTCGCCAAAAATTTTGGTGGGCGAACATATTCGCGCTTTTGTGTTGAAAGATCTGAGAGAAGTGATGGTGGAAGTGAGAGGAGACAGTGGTGGTGGGAGAGAAAGGAGACAGATATGGTGGTACAGAGAGAGTGGCAGTGATAGAGAAGACCGTAGCATTGGGAGCCAAAGAGAGAGGAGATACTGATGGTCAGTGAGAGACTGTCGCAGTAAAAGAGAAAGAGAGATGGGTGTAGATAGAAGCAATAGGAGCAAGAGGGAGAAGAGACAGTGGAAATTAAAAGTACAAATCAGTGGGGCCAATAATAGAATTGGATGGTATGGACCCTTCCAAACCGCCGATATTTAGGTGTAGGGGAGGACCCATTTTGAACGGCATTTTTAAATACATTGGTATTGGGGACAAAAATAAGTTGGATCCGCGGAATTTTTGATTTGCCACAGTATGGTGGAGACAGTAGCAATGGGTAAGAGACGCAAGGAGACAGTGTAAGTGAGAGAGGAGACAGTGGCATGGGATATATTGTAAATCAATAGAAAAGGGAAACAGTGGGAGAGAGACTATTTAGACACTGTCAGTGAGAGAGAGAGATGCTTGGTATAAAGGTTTAACTGCAAAGAGAGACTGGGTAAAATAATTTAGAATGTCTGTGTTAAAATTTTTGGTGATGGAGGTTGAATGAGAATGGCAGCTGGTTCCCCACTTTTCTTTGATGGGAGGACCTTTCTTGTGCTCCGACAGAAGCATTTTTCTGCTGCTGATAAAAATACACCGAAACACAAATACCGCATCATCTCCATTGCTGCTGTCTGCCTCCAGAGTAAGTTACCTTGAACTGTTTGCACAATTCAATGCCCTGCTCCATTTAGAAGTTGAAGCACTTCGTTTTACAAGTATGATAACTTTTCCCTAAAAAAAAATCAACATATGAATCTGTCAAACAGTAAAGCAAACGTTCTGATTTTATCCCAGTTACAATTTTCGTCTCTCAGATACTCACGGTACTTTCTTCCCTCCTCTCTCCTTTGCCTGTGTTCTGTCACCTGTCCCCATCTTCCATCCTTTTCTCGAGTAAATTGCTGTCAGTGCCCACAGTTTAAATCTATCAGCCTATAATTTGTCTCTGTTATTCACTTTTCACAAACGAATATAAGCTGTTACTTTTCTACTATAGGTATTAATGTTTCCAAGTGAGGTACGGCCTAATCGTCCAAATGCTGCCAGGATAAATAAATAAATAACTAAAAAATAAACGGGTCCCCATATTTTGATCTTCCCCCAAGTAACAGGTTGTAAGAGCCTCCGACTCCATGTGCAACTTACCCTTCATCTCGAGGATGATGAATTGCTGTAAAAGGACTTACCGTTGTTAAGCAGCTATTCAGTCTATAAATCGCTTTCTACAGTGAAATACTTTGCAAATCAAACTATTTTGGAGCTACCTTTGTTAACATGCTGAAGACAGGGGTAAGTCCAGATCACTTTCCTCCTGAGAAAGTCGTTACTGGTCCGACGACGTCCCACGGCGCGACGTCTGGATTTGAAGTGCCGCTAGTAGCCCATCTCACGTGACTTTCTGCTCTCCTTGCACGGAAACGGGGACATGAATATTGTAAAACCCAAAACGTTCCTACCTACCCTGCCGCTGTTTCTTTTAGTTATTTTTCTTCCTTCATATTAAAGAGAATCTTCAATGACCACAGAATACACAAAGACTCTTCCAATTAACCATATCGTTTACTTTTATAATGAAACAAATTTTTGTATTTAAAATAGCATGCGAGTCTCACCTAAACGTGAGGTCTACAGTGTACACATAAAATCTTAAAGAGGAACTATTCTTCTAAGGAAAAAGTAAATAATAGAGTACGTCAACGGACGCGGATACACTAAATGTCATTCGTTCACAAGATAATTCACCGAATGATAAAGGGAATAACTGTCAAAAAACAATGTTACTTCCTTTGAGTGCAAGACACAAAATTTTACAAATACTGCTTTATGATAATGACAATATTCTTAAAATAGCGCTGCCAGGTACATCTACATCTACCCAATGAATAAAGTTTAAAGAGGAAAGAATTTGCTCTACACTCCATAGTTTTGCCTGATCATTAAAAAAAAATACAACTTCCTCTTTACTAACGAAGCAAGCAGAAAAATTAACACTATTATCACCCGTGTTAATAACATATTGTTTAGTTTCCTCAAATAGTTATCTCCGCATACTGTTATACTATAACGTCCTGAGAGGAAACAGTAAAAAAGACGAAGAAAGACTACCAAAAAAAGGTTCGATTCCATTCACAGATCAGCCTTGTTTTCCACGCTTCGTGACTCTGAAATAAGTAATATACTAATAAATTTAATCAAAGAGCTTCCCATAAATACTCAGCCATAAAATAAGATTTTTGAGAAGATATCACATCCATTCAAAATTAAAGGTAGCGCCATTAACAGTGTTTCGGAAAGAATAACTCAACGATGAGAAAACGTACTTTGAGAAACTAGAATTACTCAAATATTTTTCAGGAAAAATATCAGTGATAGCGAGTTTGCAGCCCTTCACATCTTAAAGAAAATAAATGATCAATATATTTTATTCATCCGAATCACTAAAAACACACATTTGAAAAATCAAGTAAGTCGAAAATTTTAAATAATGGACTATATTTTGTCACGGTACACTTACATCAGGAAGGTTTTGGAGACTAAGGTAGAACTCTTCTCTCATTTAGGTCCACGTGCTTTATTGCTTTGTTATTGCAGAACAATCCCTCATTAAATGTAACAATGAATGTGGAAAATGGATACAACATCACGGTGTGGCCCAGCAGGAATGGTCAATATTCAGAGAGATAAGAGGAACGATAATTCGAAACAAATACGTCAGGTAAACAAGAGCTTTAAAACGCCTTAACAGCTAGAAGCACTTCTTCATCTTCTGTGAAACAGAATCTCTTCTATTGATGTCTCTTTGCTTTCCATATTTTGGGAAGAGGTATTATGGACTAAAACAAGCAAATATTGACTAATAAATATGGGCTGTAAGATGCATACCTTAATAGCTATGAGCGCTTATTCAGTAAACGAAATGTCTTTCGCAGTATCAAAGATGAACAATGGCTCATAGCTCTTAAGGTATACAATTTAGAGCCCATGTTTAGTGGATTTTTTCCTTGTTTTGGACTATAGTACCACCTCTCAGAATATGGAAAGCAAAGAATCTGAAATAAAAGAGATTGGTTTCGCAGTGTCGAAGATGAAACAGTGCTCCTGGCCTTTAAAGTATGTATTTCAGAGCCCATGTTCTCAACACTATTGCTTCGAATGATCCCGTCACATCCCTGAATAATGACCATTCCTTCTGGGACGCCCTTTATATCCCAGGCCTACTTGATTATTTGATATGTTGTCTAGTCTGGGACGTCTACTTGTTCATCAGCTTGCTCGTCACCGTCATTCATAGAAGCTCTGACTGCAGTAGTTTTGTCCTTAAACCTCACTGAATTATCACCAAGCAGAACCAAAAAGAAATCATGAATACTAAGGTGGAAAATGAAATAGAGATTTGTATAATCACCTAACTGCAGTAAAAGTAACGTTTCAGCTTAGCAAATCCGATATGGAACATACCAGGACAGTAGTATTTAACGCTGAAGTCGTTAAACCAAAATGCAATACTTCGCTTGGAAAATTATCCTCGCAAATATCATATATGTGGAAATGTCTTCAAGAAATACGTCGGACATCTCTAACCATCTGCTCACCACCAAGAGAAATCGTAAAACAGAGTATGGAATAACACATGTGACGGAGCAATACATGAAAGATTTAAAACACGAGAGCTTCTTACACTCACAAATCAGATATGAAATGGAAAAATTTCGGAAATAGACACTCAAAATCTTTATAACTGCAAATACTACTAAATACTACATAAGTGTAGTAAATACTACATAAGTGTACAGAAGGCAAACATACATTATCCAAGATTTCTTAGCAAACAACCGTAGAAACTTCTGCAAAATATTTACATAAGAGATTCAAAATTATCATGCCCCAGGCTAATACTTCAGATGTCCAGGAAACAAATAACAAAGAAAACTGCAAAATTTTTGCAGTCTACTTTCAAAACTTAAGAAACAGTGGAAGTCTAAATGATTAAATCATTTTGATAAACCTATACCGAATCTTGATTCGCCACTGCCCATACTGGAAGGAGTCTGTTAAATTATGTCATAAGTGAGAAATTATAAGCATGGGATAAACATCCATAGTGTATGTGTGTGTGTGTGTGTGTGTGTGTGTGGGTGTGTGGGTGGGTGGGTGGGTGGTTGTGACTATTCCAAATCATTTATGAAATATTATATAATATCTGAAGAACTAAAAATCCGCGAACATTGGTCTACAATAAATTACCTACTGGACAAGAAAGGAGACAATCAGATATAAACCACACTTCACACTCCACTGCTTATAAAATCTTCTTTAAATCTCTACTAAATAGCACAGAAATAAAAATATCTTTTAACAGTAGAATACAGTTATAATCTCTAAAAAGCAGGTCGTATTTAGAAGAAATTCCAAAGACTGAAAGTACCCTTTAAATTAAAACCAAAACTTAACAAATATTAATTATTTTTGTGGATTCCAAACAAAAAATATACGATTTCATTAACAAACACTGCGCAACATGCTAGACGGCTTCCAAGTTTAAAAACCAAGGGAATTGATCAAATAAGCTTGAGTGACAGGATTTCAAAAGTTTGTTTTTTTGGGGAAGGAGAGAAATTTTGGCACCATTCAAGATAAAGAGAATGGTCAGGGAGGGATCTACTGCTTAATTTAGTTCTGTTGAGAGTGATTAGATATTGGCGAAACGGATCGAAGGCTATTATTGTTGACAAAATTCTTCTTGTGGTCAACCTAACTATATTTTCTCATTACAATGCAATCAAACAGCCAATGTTTTAGTCAAAATATGAGTAGGTTTGATCTCCAAATACATTACTTAAGTGTGATATCTATTTTAAATTTGAAGCAAAACATATGAAGGGAACAATGTTAATGGCTAAGGACGAGACAGTTAAAGTGTGTGTCAATCGACCAACATTCATGTCCACTATGGGAGAAAAGGATGACTAACTAAGACTCAATATGGCGATTTGGAAGGGAGGTTATCTTTCTGTCGCGTTTGTCTGGTGTCCCAGTCGGTGAACTGCTTACTGGAGAGACAGATGCTGCGTAGTTTCTCTATCAGGGCACCTCAGAGAATCACGTGGCCATCCAATGTCGAGAAGTAGTACTATCCTTTTTTTTTATTTTTTTGTCATCAGTCTTCTGACTGGTTTGATGCGGCCCGCCACGAATTCCTGTCCTGTGCCAACCTCTTCATCTCAGAGTAGCGCTTGCAACCTATGTCCTGAATTATTTGATGGATGTATTCCAATGTCTGTCTTCCTCTACAGTTTTTGCCCTCTACAGCTCCCTGTAGTACCTGGAGGTCATTCCCTGATATCTCAACATATGCCCCATCATCCTTTCCCTTCTCCTTGACAATGTTTTACCCACATTCCTTTCCTCTCCGATCTATTCAGAACCTCCTCATTTCATCCCTTATCAGTCCATCTAATTTTTAACATTCGCCTGTAGCATCACATTTCAAATGCTTCGATTATCTTCTGTTCCGGTTTTCCCACAGTCCATATTTCGCACAATGCTGTGCTCAAAACATACATTCTCAGAAATTTCTTCCTCAAAATAAGGCCAATATTTGATATTAGTAGACTCCTCCTGGACAGGAATGCCCTTTTTGCCAACGCTAGTCTGCTTTTGATGTCCTCCTTGCCTGTCTGTCATTGCTAATTTTGCTGCCTAGGTAGCAGAATTCCTTAACTTCATATACTTCGTAACCATCAATCCTGATGTTAAAGTTTCTCGCTGTTCTCATTTCTGCTAATTCTCTTTACTTTCGTCTTTCTTCGATCCACCGGCTATCCATATTCTGTACTGATTGGATGGTTCCTTCTATTCAACAGATCATGTAATTATTCTTCACTTTCACTCAGGATAGCAATGTCATCAGCGTATCGTATCATTTTGAACTTTAATGCAACTCTAGAACTTTTATTTTATTTTCATCATTGCTTCTTCGATATAGAGATTGAACAGCAGGGGTGAGAGACAACAACCCTGTCTTTCACCCTTTTTAATCCGAGCACTTCGTTCTTGCTCGTCCACTCTCATTCTTCCCTCTTGCTTCTTGTACATTTTGTATATTACCCGTCTTTCCCTATTTTTCTCAGAATTTCGAACATCTTGCACCATTTTACGTTTCACGAACGCTTTTTCCAGGTCGACAAATTCTATGAATGTGTATTGATTTTTTTTAGTCTTGCTTCCAAGATCAACTGCGTCACAATTGCCTCCCTGGAGCCTTTACCTTTCCTAAAGCCAAACCGATCGTCATCTAACACTTCCTCAATTTTCTTTTCCATTCTTCAGTATATTATTCTTGTCGGCAACTTGGATGCATGAGCTGTTAAGCTGATTCTGCGATAATTCTCGCGCTTGTCAACTCTTGCAGTGTTCTGAATTGCGTGGATGATATTTTTCGGAAAGTCATATGGTATAGCGCCAGAGTCGTACACTCTACACACCAACATGAATAGTCGATCTTTTACCACTTCCCCCCCATGAGTTTAGAAATTTTGATGGAATGATATCCACGCCTTCTGAATTATTTGATCTTAAATCCTCCAAAGCTCTCGTAACTTCCGATTCTAATATGGGATTTTTTTATTATCACGTGATTTTTACGTAAACGGGCTGTAAAACATTCTCTCGACTAGGAGCAAATTTTGGACAGGTTCTCAAATGTGAGATAATACGGCATAGAAAGGATTGCAAACTCAGCAGAGGCCCGCACCCACGCCCGAAGAGGAGAGACCCAAGTTGACGGTCTATGAAGAGGGGGTCGCCCATATCACGACGCTCCACTAAATTATCACCACACTAGGCCCTCCGCCATCAGACAGAGAAGAAACAGACCCCACATGGATGGTTGCAGTTGCTGACTACGCTTCTATCGGGTGAAAAACTGTTTACCCGCTGACGTTCCTTACAGATTGTGCTTTGCAGTCTTGCGTGATAGCCAAGTGGCTGGGACAAAGGTTCTTGAATTTCTACATAAACCAGTGCTCTTGCCAAAGCTAAAATTGCGTGTTTCCCTTTTTTAATAGAAATTTCATCTGAATTCCCGTGTCAGCAAATAGGAGAGAGAATGATTTGCTTAAGACAGACAAGGACCTACCATTTAGAACTGTGGCGGTAGCTGGCAGACCACGGATCACTATGATGGTCTCCGCTATGGTAACGTACTTAAAAAACCGAATACGGAGAATGTAATAACTTTACTCTTAGGAAAAACTAGTCGTGTTAAAGAAAATAGTGTTTGAATAAAACACAAATTTCTTCGACATTTGTCCCCTTCTTAACTCTCTGTCTATACATAAATACTAGAGGTTGTTGTCGCCAATATTATCTTCCATCGGGGCCTAGTATTTCTGTAGGGGTAAGCGGAGAGCGATGTCGGCGCACGGAAGAGGGAATATTGTTTCACATTTTCAGCGACACACTATTGGTCTCACATGTACTCAAGTCTTAACCGAGATCTTTAAGCGGGAGTGTATCTCGCTACCTTCACTGTCAACGAAAGACAAGAAGCAATTCAGTCTATAGGGAAAGTATAAATTATATTTTGTCGTGCTGGAAGTCAAATCTGGAAGCTGGAGTGATCTGTAGAGATTGAATAAGAGTCCCTAACCGTCCTTTTCACCAACCTGTCGTCTTCTAAAGTTATGTCCTTAGCGCAGAAGACAGCTCGTCGGTCGCGTGATCTACTTCGCCGGAGACTGCTCTGCTGTCATCTCGAAATGAACCTATGCTTGTGCTTTTTTTGTGGGGTGCCATATGCCTAGCTTAGTCTCTATATCTACAGAGGGCAACATCTGTAGTACTGACAATGATGTTAGGCGACACCTCTCATTAATGTATCCTGTTTATTGGTATTTTAAAATATCACTTTTTACACTGTCTCCTACAACACTCGACATAGCTTTCTTAATAGTATGGTAACTTTTCTGACAACTTCCGATACAGAGTACGACATGTCTGCCCAAAACATACAGGGAAAAAAGAACACATTGACACCGGTGTGTCAGACCCACCATACTTGCTCCGGACACTGCGAGAGGGCTGTACAAGCAATGATCACACGCACGGCACAGCGGACACACCAGGAACCGCGGTGTTGGCCGTCGAATGGCGCTAGCTGCGCAGCATTTGTGCACCGCCGCCGTCAGTGTCAGCCAGTTTGCCGTGGCATACGGAGCTCCATCGCAGTCTTTAACACTGGTAGCATGCCGCGACAGCGTGGACGTGAACCGTATGTGCAGTTGACGGACTTTGAGCGAGGGCGTATAGTGGGCATGCGGGAGGCCGGGTGGACGTACCGCCGAATTGCTCAACACGTGGGGCGTGAGATCTCCACAGTACATCGATGTTGTCGCCAGTGGTCGGCGGAAGGTGCACGTGCCCGTCGACCTGGGACCGGACCGCAGCGACGCACGGATGCACGC
Source organism: Schistocerca cancellata (assembly GCF_023864275.1). Lineage (NCBI taxonomy): Eukaryota > Metazoa > Arthropoda > Insecta > Orthoptera > Acrididae > Schistocerca > Schistocerca cancellata. The sequence continues at coordinate 257,908,421 of NC_064634.1, forward strand.
CAAGACCGTAGGATCCTACGCAGTGCCGTAGGGGACCGCACCGCCACTTCCCAGCAAATTAGGGACACTGTTGCTCCTGGGGTATCGGCGAGGACCATTCGCAACCGTCTCCATGAAGCTGGGCTACGGTCCCGCACACCGTTAGGCCGTCTTCCGCTCACGCCCCAACATCGTGCAGCCCGCCTCCAGTGGTGTCGCGACAGGCGTGAATGGAGGGACGAATGGAGACGTGTCGTCTTCAGCGATGAGAGTCGCTTCTGCCTTGGTGCCAATGATGGTCGTATGCGTGTTTGGCGCCGTGCAGGTGAGCGCCACAATCAGGACTGCATACGACCGAGGCACACAGGGCCAACACCCGGCATCATGGTGTGGGGAGCGATCTCCTCCACTGGCCGTACACCACCGGTGATCGTCGAGGGGACACTGAATAGTGCACGGTACATCCAAACCGTCATCAAACCCATCGTTCTACCATTCCTAGACCGGCAAGGGAACTTGCTGTTCCAACAGGACAATGCACGTCCGCATGTATCCCGTGCCACCCAACGTGCTCTAGAAGGTGTAAGTCAACTACCCTGGCCAGCAAGATCTCCGGATCTGTCCCCCATTGAGCATGTTTGGGACTGGATGAAGCGTCGTCTCACGCGGTCTGCACGTCCAGCACGAACGCTGGTCCAACTGAGGCGCCAGGTGGAAATGGCATGGCAAGCCGTTCCACAGGACTACATCCAGCATCTCTACGATCGTCTCCATGGGAGAATAGCAGCCTGCATTGCTGCGAAAGGTGGATATACACTGTACTAGTGCCGACATTGTGCATGCTCTGTTGCCTGTGTCTATGTGCCTGTGGTTCTGTCAGTGTGATCATGTGATGTATCTGACCCCAGGAATGTGTCAATAAAGTTTCCCCTTCCTGGGACAATGAATTCACGGTGTTCTTATTTCAATTTCCAGGAGTGTAGATTCACGTCCGGCTCTGAAGAACACCCCAAACAGAGTGAGTAGCACAGCCGAAGTACTTAATCTCCCAGGCGGGCCAAAGCAACCCTAAGATGTCTTATTTCATTGTTCTTATGTTTCCCAGAACGAGTGAAATTTAATAAACAAAAACGGTGGACACATAGGGGAACCATGAGAGACTGTCATACTGAAAACTGGGTTAAATACAATGAAGCTTATATAAACAATTAATAAGAGAAGTTCGGCGTTTTGGCGCCTAACACCCGAATATGCCAACCAATCAGAAGCAAGTTCAGTGCAATTGGCGGACTCTCCCACGGGAGCTGCTTGTACCTCACTCCACTTTTGTACCATATTCTACTTGACATGTATCAAGCTGCATCAAGGCGAGCTTCCAGCAAGATAAACTACTGGCGGCCACAGCCAGGAATATCACACATCCCCTTCCTTCTTTGATTTCCAAAATTGGCCTGTTCTAGAAGACAACTAACAAGCTTGTAAATGAGAAAATTGTGCCCCAAATTTAAAAAAAAACGATGGCTGTTTCCAATCTCTCAGTAGTTCCCCTACTCTCTCATTCATGTAAATTCTTTAAAAAAAACTAGAAAATCGTTGTTCCTAAAATATCATCCCAATTAACCAAAACCATTTACTTACTAATGCTAAACATATACTTTCTCATCTTCATTGTATCAAAAAACCTTAACTAAGCACGCTTTACATAATGATCTTCTTCTTGCTACAACTTATCATTTATGATTTTCAGCACATAGCTGTCCTTTAAATTTTCTGTAGTCTTGTTATTCAACAGTAAACATCGGCACGTGGGCCATTAAATCTCCTCATAAACACTCACTACACTTATTGATGTTTATATATGATAGGAACTAAACTATATATCTTCTCGGCGCAATGTCTTCTATCTTTACACATCACAATTTTTTCATCTAATATCAGCGCAGTGCCGTCCACTTTTACCTAATAACACTCACTTTTTTTGTTTTACTTATGCCACCACTAGGGCGTCCATATATACTATCACATAATTCATAAGTACTCTACATATAAGTGTCCTTACATAAAACTCATACATTGATATTACATAGCTTTACAATATAAACAATGTTGCATTGATCATAATACAATAATATTCACAAAGTCTTTGTTACTACTGTGTTGACTGCAGGGCTTTCATTTGAATTGTCTCCTCGCACGTCCAGTGTTTCTAATATTGACTCATCGGTCAGTGCGCTCTCGCACCACCTGTTAATGTTTTGCCGTTACACATCAGGCGTGCCTCCCCCCTGTCAGCGCTTAGTTTCACTCGAGTTAATAACGGCGCTCGACGCACCGCTATCTTACGTCTACGTATTGAACATGCGAATGACTTGAGGAAAGCTCTCATTTCATATTTCAGGTTTTATTTTCATTTCATTCGATAACTTAAGTAGGCATCCAAACAAGATTCACAGGTCTTTTGAGAGAACCGAAGATAGCCTAGATCGTGACAACAGAGATACGTAGCGAAACAAATCCTGTAGCTTTAACTCTCTGGAAGCTTATTATGGACTTTGCTGCACAAAAATGTAAACACTATGAATATAACAAAAATTTCTCATGTGCTTTATGCATTTGTATCTCGGTACTTATTATCGTCTGAGTCCTATACGATATTCATGTTTTACGTTCATTAGCTGAGTGAGTAACATTTCTGTGTCGTGATACAATTAATAATAATGCTTCGGCGGAAATACTTCGCCTACTAATCACTAAACGTGTGGCCGACTCTCACGTCGCCTATTACCTTCCTATTTCCTATCATCACATAGGAGCGGTCGACTTCTGTTGTCGATCCAAAACTCTTTCATCATCATTTTAACTGTGGCTGGACTCATCCTAGCCTAAATACACTACCAGTCATTAATTTCAATACACCCTGATATTTCAGATTTACAACACAAATCAAACGTTATTTCTCACAAAATTGAAAAAGTATGAATTCCACACATATAATTCAATCACAATCATCATATTTTACTTTCATCAAAGTATCCTCCTTTGGATTTAATGACTGTCTCACAAACTTGAGGCATGCAGTCAATCAGTTTTTGTAGGTATCGTGAATCTAGATGATTCCACACATCCTTAACAATATTTCAGAGATGTTCCTTGCTGGATATTTTAACTCTCCTGATACGTCTGTCCATTTCATCCCAGAGCATTTCAACGGGATTACAATCGGGGCTTTGGGACGCACATACCATATCATTCAGTACTTTCTCCTCTTTCTTTGATGCAGTGTAGTTTGTACAGTATGCCGACCGATGTTACGGGTCATTATCCTGTTCTAAGGTGAGCCCTTTCCCTGTTATGTGCAATCCACTCCGTATTGCATGATACTGAAGTATGCGGTGGTACTGCTTCTGTTCCATACAATCTTGTATTTTCACAATGTCGTCAACTCTATCTCTGGCAAAACATCCCCAAACCACAATAGAACCCCACCGTGCTTAACTGCAGGTAGAACACACTACTGGGCTACCGTTTCCCCTACAAATCGGCGAACAAATATTCTACTTCTGGTTCCAAAAATCTCCGATCCATCGGTGAATAACACCTTCGTCCACTCTTCTAATGTCCAATTACGATGTATTCTAGCCCATTCAAGTCTCTTCTGTTTATTTATGTGCCTTAGAAGGGGTATCTTGCTGTGATACATCCTTTCAAGCCGGCTTTAGACAGTCTCCTTTATACTGTTGCAATAGATATTGTTGCCGTGTTCATTTCTATCAATTCTGCACGAATTTGGGGCGCTGTTTCGAATCTGTTTCTCTTATTGGTAATTCTTATATATTTATCATCACTTTTAGTTGTTTTACGAGGTCGTCCTGGTGGTGGCACGTCCTTACTTCTACCTGTTGTCCTCTGGCGGTGAAAGGTGTATTGAACCCCTCTATAGACACACTACACTGTTTCGCAATTTGGCGAATACATAATCCTGCTTGGCTAAGTGCTACAACTGCAACACACTTCTCTATGGAGTCATACTAGCGATGTGCACACTTCATTGTCACGAAGGAACTGACGTTCAGGAACCACATGTTACGTATCATAACAATGCTTACCGTTCGCAGCGGATATTGCATCACTACAGGGAACAACACATGTGCACCAAATGCGGCGTCCGTCGGCAAATAGGTAAACATACATATCAGATAGGTACATATCGTTTATGTACACAACATTTTTTGTTGGGTACTATTGTATCTCGATGACCAAAAACAAAAATCATGAGATGTGTACAACTATTGTACTATTCCTTTGCTTCCTCAACACTACCCACAGTATTATACCTTATCTACAGAGAACTAGACGTCATTTATTGGTTGTGTTGAAATTAATGAGCGGTAATATATATATATTGCAGCGGAAACCTCATCACTTCTTGTAATCACTCGCAGACCATACAAATTGTTGCTAATAAAGTTAAATCTAATCGTCTCAGGACCAATCCGTACTGTTTGTGCTAGTTGTGTCCACTTACTTGGTTTGCCGCCGTCCTCTTCGTCTCTGTCAGCTGCAGGCTAGCTAATAAAGAAATATAGAAGATTGTTTTCTCTGTATATATGCGTATGTAATTTCTTTGTGTTGCATAACATTTGTAAAAAGTTTCTGTACGTAGTTTATAGGGTGTTCTGCTGCCTGTGTAGATGAGGATTTTAGTTCTTATAGTCTAGGTTCTGTATTTGGTTTGCAAACTTTATGCTGCATTTTATCTTTTGTCGTACATAAGTATAGTCTATGATCGGTTGCTTAACTATTCATCTTTTGTTTCAATTCATCCCTTTTTGTCTCTTTTTTTTTAATAGAGAAGAAGGATAGATGACAGATTTTAGTTCAGAATGATGCAGAGGGAAGAACTAACAGCGTGAAAAAAAGGAAGTAAACTGTTAGTTAACTCGGGTACCTGGTAGGCGTCAGCTACCTAGCAATGCGGAGAGTGCTATTGCCCCCTGAGGTTACTCTGTTTCTGATGAAATCTTTTTCTATCAACACTATTATACAATCCTTTGCTCTGCCCGGTCTTTGGGCTAGGCGACTCCACAGCACTAGGATGAGCCAGTCTAATTATCCTAAACGAACCCTCAAAACGACTGGCTACAAATTTGATTTTCTGTTGATCTGTCAGTTGTCAGGTATGACGCCCTCAAACTGACGAATAAAGTCAACACAATGTACACTACCTTTTCTAGAAAAGTTACGAAATTTGTAAGCATCGGCATTACTGACTACGTCATTAATGCGAACAACACTCTTAAGTATTTCCTGTTCAATTCATGTTTCGAGTTTCTGTTTTAATGAAACTTCCACATCACCTATGTTTTTACTCATCTCACTTAGTTGAGGTATGTTTTCTACCTTCTGTTCTATTTCTCTCAAACGACCCTGAAACGTATTTGTATTACCACTACAAACAGATTCTATTCATAATACTTTACGGCTTAGGACTACATTTTCGTCCTTCAAGTCTACGACCGTTTGTTTTGCCTCTCATGGGTATCTTTGCAAGTTTTGTTTATTTTACACTGATCATTACTTAATTTAATGACTTCATCCCTAACTGACAATACCAAAGTATCTTGAGCCTGCATGAGATCATTTATTTTCACTACTTCATCATCAATCTTATGATTAGCCTCTTGCTTACACTTATCTAATTTTTTACCTCATTCCTTACCCTCATGCTCAATTCTTTTTTCATAAGCCCCTATTCTAGCTTCATGAGAATCAACCCTGGTCTCTAAACGTTAAAACGTACGATTAATTTCTGCTTTCTCCTTGTTTGTTGCTTCTATTTTATCAGCAAGTAATTTTCGCGCGTTCTATAATTCGTTTGAATCCTTTTTATTTCTTTTTGCCCAGATACTAACTCCATTAACATTTCAACCACACTTTTATTATTATCTTGTGTAGGCATTGTATCAGCTGATGCTGTTCCATGGCTTAACGTATTTGTTCTACTTGTTGATTCAATAGCAATGATAGTGTCAGAGTCCCCACCTCTGACATCACCATTTACCTTATTTAACTTATTGTTAACATTCATGTCATTTACATCAGAATCTACCTAATTCCACTATTGCTTCTATCTGAAATTATGTTTCCTTGCGAAACTTCCGTTTCTACATCAGATGATTCTGGTAAACAGCTATCATCCATTTGATTTTGTACACTTTCCTCTTTACTTATAATACTAATTTCATCTGGCATGCCTTGTAATTGGCTTGCCTCTTCCATTTCGTTACCCTGAGGCTGCACTGTCTCTGTACTTCTAAGACTGTACCGCATTTTGTTTTCCCCCGACATTTTGTTATTAAGGAAAGTATTGCGAAACAATTTAAAAATATTCTTAAAAACTCCATGGTTTTTAATACTAGCTTCCTCTCGCTAGCTATAAAGTGATTAGCGTACACGCTACCTTCCTCCCCGGCGCGATGCTACTACCCGCCACATTCTCTTTATCGTGTCGGGTGTATTCAGCTGCCATAGACGACCACAGACGTCTGTCCATGCCGTTCGCCGCTCTCTGACGTTAGACTGCAGCTGGTGGAGGCGACAGTTGTTGCTTCCAATTCATTCGCCTCGCCTGCTGTACGCTGCTCAGCTAACTGCTCCCCGAATCGTTGCTTCTCGTAGCGGTGAAATAAAAATAATCCGTTTGGACCGTGCACACACTTATAACTTTACTCTTCGACTTGCGTTTTCACTTTCAACTACGCGGAGCCATTTGAACCATTTGAACCAACTTTGAAATGAAATGCACCCCACACCATCATTTCTGCTTGTTGGGTCTTACGTTGGCCGACAGTCAGGTTAGTATCGCACAGCTGTCCAGGGCGTCTTCAGACACGTCTTCGGCATGGTATCTCATTGACTGGAGTAGAATTGTCTTCCATGAAGAGTTCCTCTTTGAACTGAGCCCCGATGACCAGTGAAGACGTGCTTGAAGACGTCTCAGGCATCCGTAGTGTACCAACCTGATTTGTCAGCCTCCATATGGATCGACAGCCAAGAGTAATGGTCTGGAGTACCATTTCATTTCAAAGCAGGACCCCTTTGGTTATCATCCGCAATACCCTTACAGCACAGCTGTACGTCGGCGATATTCTGTGCCCCGTTTTGTTGCCCTTTATTGCAAGCCATCCTAGGTTTATATTTCAGGAAGATAATGAGCACCCGCACTCGATGCGAGTTTCTCCTCCTTGTCTTCATGCTTGCCAAACGCTACATTGGCTAGCAAGGACGCCAGATCTCTCCCCAATCGAGAACGTTTGGAGCATTATGTGCAGGGCTCTCCAATCAGAGGTCTATCGCACCAATTGGACAGAATTTGGCACGACCTCCCACACGAAGACGTCCAATAATTCTCTCAATCAATGCCAAGCCGAATAACTGCCTACATAAGGGCCAAAGGTGGACCACCGCATTATACTATTGTTGAATCTGTGAAGCTCTTTGTCTCGAATATACTATCTAGTTTTTCTGAAATTGTAATCATTTGCTTTTCTGCAAATGTAAATCACGTCTGCTGATTCCAGGCCCATTCAGATCATTCCTTCGTAGTGTCTTACCACAGCGCACGCTTGGAACAGATAATATAACAAAATATATATCTTATCACAAAACGCAAACCACAGTTATTAAAGTAGAAGCACTTTATGAATCCCAAACCATGGTAATTGATAAATGATAAAGGGCGGAAAAAAGGAAGAAATATTCAGAGAAAAATCCTTGGACCAATGTGAGAAATTGGAATTTGTGTGAAGGAGAAATGGGAGAAAATGTACCAAATCACAGAAAAAAAGAAGATATGAGTGGAAAACGACGACCTCATTATTGCAGTCAGCTATATAGAATGACACTAACAGGCACAAAGAAAATTCTGGAATTAGCTTATTCATGAAGATCTGAAGCATTTAGCTACCGGAAATGCATGTAGAACACAAATAAATAAAGCACGGTTGAGCAATAATGCTGTGTAGAAAAAAATCAGTCACAATTTGATGCGAAGCTTCCTCGCGAAGCTACAGGAGAAACAGAACAACTAAATACAAACACAGTGAACGGATGAAGAGTTACTGGAAGGAAAATAAGAGCTGCAGCTGTTTCTTCTGGCTTCTCACTTCGTCCAGACTTTTGCTTGGTATCCATTTCACCTGCCCTGTCGATTAAACACACATCAAAAAAGGTTTTGTATCACCTCGGTTCCAAAAGTTCTGGAACTGTACAGAAAACTGGCATAGAGATGAACAAAAATATCATTTCCGCCCTTTTTATTGCTTATGAAAACCATACAATTCACGTTGTACCACCATACAGCGAGACCTTCCGAGGTAGTGGTCCAGATTGCTGTACACACCGGAACGCCTAATACCCAGAAACACGTCCTATTGCATTGATGCATGCCTGTATTCGTCGTGGCATACTACCCACAAGTTCATCAAGGCACCGTTGGTACAAATTGTCCCACCCCTCAACGGCAATTCGGCATAGATCCTTCAGAGTGGTTGGTGGGTCACGTCGTCCATAAACAGCCCTTTTCAATCTATCCCAGGTATGTTCGATAGCGTTCATGTCTGGAGAACATGCTGGCCACTCTAGCCGAGCTATGTCGTTAACCTGAAGGAAGTCATTCACAAGATGTGCACGATGGGGGCGCGAATTGTCGTCCATGAAGATGAATGCTTCGCCAGTATGCTGCCGATATGTTTGGAGGATGGCATCCACGTATCGTACAGCCGTTACGGCGCCTTCGAGCGGCGTACGTCGGCCCCACATGATGCCACCCAAAAACAGGAGGGAATCTCCATCTTGCTGCACTCGCTGGACAATGTGTCTAAGGCGTTCAGCTTGAACGGGTTGCCTCCAAACACGTCTCCGACAATTGACTTGTTGAAGGCATATGCGACACTCATCGGTGAAGAGAACATGACGCCAATCCTGAGCGGTCCATTCGGCATGTTGTTGGGCCCATCTATACCACGCTGCATGATGTCATGGTTGCAAGGATGGACCTCGCCATGGACGTCTGCGCATCATGCAGCCTACTGCGCACAGTTTGAGTCGTAACACGACGTCCTGTGGCTGCACGAAACGCATTATTCAACATGGTGGCGTTGCTGTCAGGGTTCCTCCGAGCCATAATCTGTAGGTAGCGGCCGTCCACTGCAGTAATAGCACTTCGGCGGCCTGAGCGGGGCATGTTATCGACAGTTCCTGTACCTCTGTATCTCTTCCACGTTCGAACATAATCGCTTTGTTTCACTCCGAGACGCCTGGACACTTCCCTTGTTGAGAGCTCTTCCTGGCACAAAGTAACAATGCGGACGCGATCGAACTGCAGTAGTGGCGGTCTAGGCATGGTTGTATTACAGACAACATAAGCCGTGTACCTCCTTCCTGGTGGAATGACTGGAACTGATCGGCTGTCGGACCCCCTCCGTCTAATAGGCGCTGTCCATGCATGGTTGTTTACATCTTTGGACGGGCCTGGTGACATCTCTGAAAAGTGAAAGGGACTGTGTCTGTGATACAATATCCACAGTCAACGTCTTTCGTCAGGAGTTCTGGTAACTGGGGTGATGCAAAAAAATTTTTTGATGAGTGTATGATACTACTTGTTTCGATAGTTAGTGGTCACTCATTTATTTTTAAATTCCAAAATGAAATTTTCACTGTGCAGCGGTGTGTGTGCTGATATGAAACATCCTGACAGCTTTTAAAATTATTTTTTCCAACTTTAACGGCATTGTCACACCCGTTTTCATTGTATCGCTTTCTTGTCTGTTTGCAGTTCACCTTAAGCTAACTTTCCGATGAGCTAGATACTTTACTCTTTAAACATAGCCGAAAAATGGACGACCTGCATATTAATCCGCTTTCTTATCTGGTGTGTGGCGGAGGATCCTTTGTGTACCACTGCTATTTCTGCCTTTTACTGTTCCACTCGCGAATGGTTCGTGGTACGAACGATTACTAGTAAACCTCCGTGTGTGCCCGGTTCACCTCAGTTTTTACCTTCACGAGATATACATAGCAGGGAGATACATACTGAATGACTCAGGAGAAAAGAAACAGAAATAAACCTGAAATGTAACACAAGTTCTGTCGTTATCTTATGAAAATATTTAAATCAACAAGACAACATCGGACACACAAGAGCAAAAAGGAAAAAAAATATTTAAATAAAAATCTTTTCAATACAACACGTTTTAAAACTGACTGAAAAGTAGAAAATAATTTCTCCTAGAACAGATTCCTAACCTTACACAGATAGTCCTGAAATTATGTGCTAGTGGATTTTTAACGGTTATGAAAAAACTTGTAAAATTTAAAACGAGAAACCTGGGGCTCAGGCAGCGATAATACACTCCTGGAAATGGAAAAAAGAACACATTGACACCGGTGTGTCAGACCCACCATACTTGCTCCGGACACTGCGAGAGGGCTGTACAAGCAATGATCACACGCACGGCACAGCGGACACACCAGGAACCGCGGTGTTGGCCGTCGAATAGCGCTAGCTGCGCAGCATTTGTGCACCGCCGCCGTCAGTGTCAGCCAGTTTGCCGTGGCATACGGAGCTCCATCGCAGTCTTTAACACTGGTATCATGCCGCGACAGCGTGGACGTGAACCGTATGTGCAGTTGACGGACTTTGAGCGAGGGCGTATAGTGGGCATGCGGGAGGCCGGGTGGACGTACCGCCGAATTGCTCAACACGTGGGGCGTGAGGTCTCCACAGTACATCGATGTTGTCGCCAGTGGTCGGCGGAAGGTGCACGTGCCCGTCGACCTGGGACCGGACCGCAGCGACGCACGGGTGCACGCCAAGACCGTAGGATCCTACGCAGTGCCGTAGGGGACCTCACCGCCACTTCCCAGCAAATTAGGGACACTGTTGCTCCTGGGGTATCGGCGAGGACCATTCGCAACCGTCTCCATGAAGCTGGGCTACGGTCCCGCACACCGTTAGGCCGTCTTCCGCTCACGCCCCAACATCGTGCAGCCCGCCTCCAGTGGTGTCGCGACAGGCGTGAATGGAGGGACGAATGGAGACGTGTCGTCTTCAGCGATGAGAGTCGCTTCTGCCTTGGTGCCAATGATGGTCGTATGCGTGTTTGGCGCCGTGCAGGTGAGCGCCACAATCAGGACTGCATACGACCGAGGCACACAGGGCCAACACCCGGCATCATGGTGTGGGGAGCGATCTCCTACCGTCATCGAACCCATCGTTCTACCATTCCTAGACCGGCAAGGGAACTTGCTGTTCCAACAGGACAATGCACGTCCGCATGTATCCCGTGCCATCCAACGTGCTCTAGAAGGTGTAAGTCAACTACCCTGGCCAGCAAGATCTCCGGATCTGTCCCCCATTGAGCATGTTTGGGACTGGATGAAGCGTCGTCTCACGCGGTCTGCACGTCCAGCACGAACGCTGGTCCAACTGAGGCGCCAGGTGGAAATGGCATGGCAAGCCGTTCCACAGGACTACATCCAGCATCTCTACGATCGTCTCCATGGGAGAATAGCAGCGTGCATTGCTGCGAAAGGTGGATATACACTGTACTAGTGCCGACATTGTGCATGCTCTGTTGCCTGTGTCTATGTGCCTGTGGTTCTGTCAGTGTGATCATGTGATGTATCTGACCCCAGGAATGTGTCAATAAAGTTTCCCCTTCCTGGGACAATGAATTCACGGTGTTCTTATTTCAATTTCCAGGAGTGTAGTAAGGAGTGCAGAGAGCAACTGTCTTTGAGAAAAATTACACAATTCACATCGTTTGTAGTGCAATAAAATTATAATGACGTAGGTGAAGTATTCTTGCATCAGTTATCTGTTGCATGCGCCCCACATTTTGAGTTTTAAATTTCGCAAGTACCGTCATAACTACCAAAAATTCACAAGTAAAAATTTTCAGGACTACCTATATGGATTTAGGAATCTATATAGGACTAGGAGATATCATTTTATACCTTTTAGTCCGTTTTAAAAACGCGTGGCATCAGAAAGTTTATATTTATCTAATTTCATCAGTTAAAGAATGTGTGGTCAAGTCTTGTAATACGTTTATAGCTCTATCTGTAATAATGTTTCAGCTTCCCATATATTGTATTCCTCCTTATGAGAGTAGACCCAGATAAATTTTATCTCAAAAGTGTCTCTTTTCTGGTATTATTCTTAAGTTTAAAACTATGAATGACTCGTTCATGTAGAAAAGTTTCTAATGATGAAAAAATACATGTATGGATTAAAGGACTTGGTGTACTTGCTGAAAATGTAGCTGTAACTGGTGATATTACTTTGTATTACAATTATTAATTGTAGGCGATGACATCTAGACCGGCAAAAGATTCTAGTCCGGGTAGCGATGCGTTTTCACAGCGAACAATTGCGGGTGTAAACCACCCACTGCCAGCTGCTCCATTTGCGACATCGAGTGAAGAATGAACTCGACATCCACGGAAAAAAATTGGTCCATTGAGAATTACAGACTGTGCAGTGCCATTTGCTCCAAGTATGTTTTCGAGACTAATAATATATTTATAAACTGGCATGCGGTGGCGACGATGACGATACACACGTCGACGAGGCATAGTGCTTCAATGCTGTTTCAGATAGAGCTCACAGCGGAATGATTCCGTTGGCGTGCACTGCCCTCTTATACATATATACAGGGTGAGTCACCTAACATTACCGCTATATATATTTCGTAAAGCACATCAAATACTGACGAATCGATTCCACAGACCGAACGTGAGGAGAGGGGCTAGTGTAATTGGTTAATACAAACCATTAAAAAATGCATGGAAGTATGTTTTTTAGCACAAACCTACGTTTTTTTTAATGGAGCCCCGTTAGTTTTGTCAGCACATCTGAACATATAAACAAATACGTAATCAGTGCCGTTTGTTGCATTGTAAAATGTTAATTACATCCGGAGATGAGTACCACTCCTCCGCTGTTCGATCGTGTGTATCGGAGAGCACCGAATTACGTAGGGATCCAAAGGGAGCGGTGATGGACCTTAGGTACAGAAGAGATTGGAACAGCACATTACGTCCACATGCTAACACCTTTTTATTGGTCATTTTCACTGACGCAAATGTACATTACCATGAGGGGTGAGGTACACGTACGCACGTGGTTTCCGTTTTCAATTACGGAGTGGAATAGTGTGTGTCCCGACATGTCAGACCAATAGATGTTCCATGTGGTGGCCATCATTTGCTGCACACAATTGCAATCTCTGGCGTAATGAATGTCGTACACGCCGCAGTATATCTGGTGTAATGTCGCCGCAGGCTGCCACAATACGTTGTTTCATATCCTCTGGGTTTGTAGGCACATCACGGTACACATTCTCCTTTAACGTACCCTACAGAAAGAAGTCCAGAGGTGTAAGATCAGGAGAACGGGCTGGCCAATTTATGCGTCCCCCACGTCCTATGAAACGCCCGTCGAACATCCTGTCAAGGGTCAGCCTAGTGTTAATTGCGGAATGTGTAGGTGCACCATCATGCTGATACCACATACGTCGACGCGTTTCTAGTGGGACATTTTCGAGCAACGTTGGCAGATCATCCTGTAGAAACGCGATGTATGTTGCAGCTGTTTGGGCCCCTGCAATAAAGTGAGGACCAATGTGGTGGTCGCAAATGATTCCGCACCATACATTTACAGTCCACGGTCGCTGTCGCTCTACCTGTCTGAGCCAGCGAGGAGTGTCCACGGACCAGTAATGCATGTTACGTAGATTCACTGCCCCGTGGTTTTTGAAACCCGCTTCATCGGTTAACAGGTAGAACTGCAACGCATTCTCTGTTAATGCCCATTAACAGAATTTCACTCGATGATTAAAGTCATCAGCATGTAATTGCTGATGTAGCGACACATGAAACGGGTGAAAGCGGTGACGATGCAGTATGCGCATGACACTACTTTGACTCAGTCCACCGGCTCTCGCAATGTCCCGTGTACTAATGTGTGGGTCCATGGCAACAGCAGCTAACACACCAACTGCACCCGCTTCTCCTGTGACGGGCCTGTTACGGGCCCGTTTGCGTGCTACGACCATACCTGTTGCATACAGTTGGCGGTAGATGTTTTGCAATGTGCGGCACGTTGGATGCTCTCTGTCCGGGTACCGTTCTGCATCCACCCTGCAGGCTTCAGCTGCATTTCGTCGACACTAGCCATAGATGAGTATCATCTCCGCCTTTTCAGAGTTCGAATACACCATGGTCACAGTTCCTGCAACACTACACTATCACAGACGTCTGGTAACACAGTGTACTACAGTTGGTGTGCGTGCGGAGACGAATGCAGAATAACAATAGCAGCAAGCACTACATACGGACACTGCGACAGCTAGACCAAACCACAACAGTGCATTACAGCCACACTCGTAAACACGGTCGTCATCGTAGACATGTTCCTGCAGATGCTGCTCGCCGACCGTGGCCCGTGTTTGTTACAACACGCAACTGAACGTCGGAGGTTTCAAGCGTCAACTTTAGGTTACAATATCTCCGGATGTAATTAACATTTTACAATGCAACAAACGGCACTGATTACGTATTTGTTTATATGTTCAGATGTGCTAACAAAACTAACGGAATTCCATTTAAAAAAAACGTAGATTTGTGTTAAAAAACATACTTCCGTGCATTTTTGTATGGTTTGTATTAAACAATTACACTAGCCCCTCTCCTCACGTTCGGTCTGTGGAATCGGTTCGTCAGTATTTGATGTGGTTTGCGAAATATATCCAGCGGTAACGTAAGGTGACACACCCTATATATATATATATATATATATATATATATATATATATATATATATATATATATATATATATATATTCAAATGTGTGTGGTTTGTTTTCGATGACGTAGCTTCGACTGGAGGTTATGTTGCTATATGGACGATTTGAAGTGGAACCATTTGATCGATCACTGATGATTAATGTTGTTCCAATACTTTCGTCTTTAGCTTTGATATTTGTGTACTGCACTTTTTTCACACTAGACTTAATTGTTCTAACGTGATTTCAAGGTAATCTTGGCGTTACAGTCTTCAGAAACCTCATTATACATGAATAATCTTTCAGATAGGGTCTTGAACTCTGTATTTTGTACACTCCCAGTAGGGTTAGTTGTAGGGAAGTCTCGACTATTGAAGATTGCAAGGAAATGGGATATGACAGTTTTTCTTCCATATGAGATATAAAAATGTACTCCTCCTTAAATGTAAATAAATACGAGATTACAGCCATAAACAAAAGCAAGAACTCGACAGCATAATTTTTGAAGAAATTTCCGCAATTTTACTGTAGATTTCGCCTTTGTAGCCATTCTCAAGTGCAATCTGAAATGTCTGACCTGTATAAAATAATATGTCATCGTTGAAATAACCTGCATATCATATCTATGCAATATTTCACCCATATTACGCGTCTTTGGTATGTTTTCCTATACTTTAATACGATGCCTGGTTTATAAGACCGGATAAATATTATTTCGATTATGACATGTCATTTTAGATACGTCAGACGTTTTTGAGACTTCAGATTCCTCTTGACAATGATATAAAGCCGAAATCATGATTGTGTGAAATAAATGAATACAAATCTACAGTCAAAAGGAGGACTTTTTTTTTCAAAAAAATTCTAAGTGACTGCTGTCCTCCATGAATAAAAAAGGGATAGTAACATACTATAGTTCTACCGGCCGACTTTAGATATCTGTCACCCCTAGATACTAGGGAGCCATACTAAGAAGCTGTATGAAGTGAACATGTGAAGTCACTAGTTTTGTCTGGGTTAATCAAATGTTGAAATGTGTGTGAATTCTTAAGGGACCAAACCGCTACGGTCTTCGGTCCCTAGACTTACACACTATTTAAACTAACTTATGCTAAGAATAACACACAAACCCATGTCCGAAGGAGGACTCGAACCTCCGGCGGGAGGGGCCGCACAGTTTGCGTTAATCCCTAAGTATTCAGCCGCCCGATCCCACACAATGACACTTTACGCAGCGTTTGTGTTGTTTCTTGGGTGTGATCCTCTAGAGTAGGAGATTGTGAAGAAAGCGTGTGGAGTGTGACGTCTTGCATGTTAATGATACTAAAAGAGAAGGGAGAGAGTGATCCTTGCACCAGCATAGACCCTACACTTCTCGAACAGTACCAAGAGAGCAACACTGCACATGCACAGTATTTCGTCAGAATACCGCCACAAATCCATATTTTCCGGTTTTCTGACTAGCCTTGATTTGAAACACAGTCTTCGTAGCCGAGGTCGACCGATCTCAAACCGAACTCACACCCTATACCGTCGCACACTCAAATGTATCCATTTGGAGAAAGTCAGAACACGAAAGAGGCCTATTGATTAATACCGAGTGTACCTAGAACGGTTTGTCACGTAATCACAAAACTATTTCGCATTCACCGCTTTTCTGTTGCAACTAAAAATGTCAGATGGCTGTAGGTTCTGAAAGCTTCCTGTAGCGTTGTACCTGTTTTGTTGATAATTTTTTTCTCTTGTTACCAGCCAAATCTCTCACACTATCAAAGAATGAGTATATTATGTCTCGTGATCCATTTCCAATTTATTTCAATAGTTTTGAGTTTTGTTTTGTAATAAATTGTGCTTTGTATCCTCCATCCTCCCACTTACACCAATTAAGATTAGTCGCCGTCCAGCCCCTGTCATTACCCGCACTCGATCCTTGATTCTGCGACCGTTCTTGCAGACGTATATGGCCAGATTCTGAAGAAAGGGACACACTTCACAATCGCATCTTGGTTGTAATAGCAGCTGCCAACGTGAAAGAAACTTAAACCAAAAACTTTGCAAGTGTTAGCAAATACGTGACACAAGCAAATGTTTGAAATATCGGACATCCGTAAAGAGCCGCATCAAATTTTACAGGTTAACTGTAGTTCCAGTGGTACTTTACGGAATAACAACTGAACTCTCTCTGTAACAGACCAACCAAGGGCCCCGTCATGCGAGATGCTATTTCTGGGAAATACTAAAGTGGTTTCCAGCTTACATTCGCGACAGAAATGAAGAAATTCGGCGAAGATGAAATTTATTCCGTAAGTAAGAACATCACGAAATACAGAGAGAAACAGAAACACTCTATGTTAAATAACAGTCACAGATAATTTTTGACGTGCTGTGAAATCTCAGTTGAAATAAAAGTATTATTTTCTACGATTTAAACAATTAGTGCAGCAGTCACAGTGAAATTTCTCGCAGGTAAAAATAAGCGCAAGTGGATTTAATTTAGCAGACAAAGTTGATTAATTCATCACCCACGGTACGGGACTACAAGTCCCACCGCCACACCTGCACCTGCCCATGTTAGGCAATAAATTCTGCCTGACTCATGTAGTACTATCACCGTAAGAGGGTGGTACGGGACTACAAGTCCCACCGCCACACCTCCAAAGTGAATTGCAGTGACAAAGTCACTGCACAGTGGAAATTTACTGGCCCACCAACACAGTTAGACCGCAACAGACCGGTGATGCTGTATTGTAACCTATCACCTCGGACTACAAGTCCATAAAAAAAAAAAAATGATTAATTAAATGCTGCATAAATTTATACCAGATTATGAGTATCTGCTGTACATCTTTATATTCTATGTATCCGGATTAACGCTTATCAGGAAGACCATAGCTATAATAAACGCAGTCAGTTTGGTGTGGCCCACACTCCCTGACTAATAAGAAAACTCGTAACACTCGATAGCAAGAAATACGGATAACGAGATGAGAATATAGTGTTAAGCAAACTATTGGGGAAGTAGTTTTCATTTACAATACTAATATATTCCGTGGGCTACAGCTTCTTCTAAAAAGACTCCTGTTCCAGTCGAATTAAGTATTCTATTACGTCGAAAAATTTTAACCAAACGTCATTCATTTTGTAACTCATTTTGGTACTGGAATAGAGTAAAACTGGTGGTTGGTCTCTTCTTATTCCTTCTTTGCACTTCGTTCTATTTTTTATTAAATGTTCTACGCATGTCAAACGTAGTTACCTCATGACACATAATAGACATCCTCACTCCCCATTGCCAGTACCTGTAATGGTATCTGTTCCTAAAAATAAAGAATCATTTTAAATGGACTGTAAGTTATAAAAACAAAAAGGTAAATTTTTAACGTAAAATTTTCCTTTTAAAATTTGCCCCCTTGTCTATGGTTCTAAGGGTGTTTCTGTATTCTGGTGCGAAGTTCTGCATCAAAGGCAAGAAAAGCAAGAAACTGTGAATCTCCACAACTAAAAATATATCTTATTTGTCATCCTATCGCATCATCTATGTATCTAAATCTGAGGACTGAAAATTCGTTCCAGCTGCAATGTTTATTGTAAACAGTTCTTTGTTCTTACAATAGACATTCTTTCATTATACCAACTGTACTTTCATCTTTGGCGAAGACTACATACCTATAAATATTTTTACCTTCTTAAGAACTCTCGAACGAAATATATTTGTTTGTTTCAATGTGCATTTTAATGCCTCAAGAATCCATAACAACAATCAACATAACATTTTTATTAATAGTACTCAGGATGATACAGTTAATCTGTACCCTATCATTAATGGACTCTCTGATGATGATACAAGATTAAAGTAAATAAAGTAACAACTATAAGACAAGTTCATACAAAGCAGCTAAGCTTATTAATGAGATCAGGATACATGATTGTAAGAGTAAGGCCGAAGACGTGGTACGGGATGAACAGTTTACGGAAAGAGATGCTAATCCCAAATTTAGTTTATTCCTTAGTCAATTCGTGTCAGTATTCCAAAGTAGCTTTCCTAAATAGTAATTCAGAAAATCCATTAAAAATTGTAATCTATGGATAACTAACAGCATCAATATCTTACGCAAAAGTTAAAGGAAATTTACGTAAAGGCCAGAATAAGTCAAGGTCAGACATTACACGCTTACAGCAACAAATATCTTAATATTTCAAGTAAAGGCATTAAAATATCCAGAAGTATGCTGAACTTGACAAAATTACTGATACAGGAAGTAAGATTAAAAGTATGTGGGATTTTGTCAAACAGGAAGCAGGATACCTAGTAGGTGTATAAGATACCATAACAGTTAAACCAAATGACAGCGTTGTGATTGTTAACACTGCACAAACACTTTTTGCCCTCTGCAAAAAAAAAAAAAAAAACTGATTATGACCATTTCTCGTATGCTGAATTAAGATAAGATTTTTTTTCCTTCACAACCAGCTTTTGCTGGGTATCAATTTTTTTCTGTCGCCGAAATATGCTTCATTTTGATTGAAACAGGTTGCAATTCACATGCAATAGGGAAACTTTCTTCTCTTTGTGTATTTGATTTCTGTGTTCGTCCCTCTAGCGTTATCTACCATAAGCACATGTCACTATTCTGCCTTGGGCTATCAACTGATGAGTTTTCGTTCAATTTCGAAGAAAGAGTATTGATTCTACTCTATAATGACCGAACGAGGTGGCGCAGTGATTAGCACACTGGACTCGCATTCGGGAGGACGACGGTTCAATCCCGCGTCCGGCCATCCTGATTTAGGTTTTCCGTGATTTCCCGAAATCGCTGTGGCCAAATGCCGGGATGTTTCCTTTGAAAGGGCACGGCTGACTTCCCTCCCTAATCCGATGAGACCGATGACCTCGCTGTTTGGTCTCTTCCCCCAAACAACCCAACCCAACCCTCTACTCTATAATGACAGTTACTACCGTTGTGTGTGTTGTGCTTGTGCGAAGTTCGTGATATACAAGCATATTCTACCAGAAACATCTTTACAAAATGTCTAGGCAACGTATAAAAAACGTCCGCGGCTCGTGGTCGAGTGGCTAGCGTTGCTACCTCTGGATCACGGGTCCCAGGTTCGATTCCCGGCTGGGCTGGGGGTTTTCGCTGCCCGGAGACTGGGCATCATCAATTGTGACCGTGGCTAGACTGGACAGAGTAAAAATTGGACTGTGGAAAAATAGGGACTTTATAAGGGTGCTGATGACTATGCAGTTGGGCGCCCCACAAACCAAACATCATCGTCAACGTGTAAAATAACCTCAGTAGGTTGTTTTAGACATGTGGGAAATACACAGTGAAAAGTCAAAGACCAAGTCTTACTCCTGTAGTTAAGAATGCATACGCACTGTATTTTGGCTGCATAGTTCGGGACCAAGATAAGCCTTTTTCTCCTCATCTTTGTCGTGGCACATATGCAAGTAACTTGCATAAGGGACTGCAGGATTCTGGAGTGTCAGCGCTATTTACGGTACGAATGGTGTGTCGCGAACAGAAGGATCATGCCAATGACTGCAACTGTTGCTTGACCAAAATGAAAGGGTATCCCGCAAAATCAAGACATGCTATTCAGTATCTATACCTGCCCTCAGCCGTGCTGCCAGTTCCTCGTGATGTTTCTCCACCATATCTTCTCCACCACCTAAACCACCATTGATAAAAGCTCAGCGAGTTAAAATGCCTTCATGTAGGACGCGCCAGGCTAAGTCTGAAACCTTTGTCTCTTTCTCCATCGATTTTTTGTATCGTAGTGACACCAGTGATCTGTTTGAAGCACTATATCAGGACTGGAGACTCTTTATTAGTTCCTCGAAATCAAGTTTAAAGGCAGTCCCCGTTCACAGATATCCCTCGGTTCCAGTCGGATGCTCGGTTAACAAGAAAGAGACTTATGAAGCCATGTGGGGTTTTATCAGTTACTTAGAACATGATATCTGCAACTGGAAATCGTGCGCAAATCTGAAAGTAACAAAGCTACTGACTGGTTTGAAATTAGGTTGCACGACATAATGCGCTTTCTGTGTAAATGGGACAGTCGCAACAAGAAAGAATACTACGTACACGAGGAATGGCCGAAACGAAGCGCCTACATTCTAGGTAAAATGAGAGCGTCATATGAGCCGTTATGAAACCCTGAAGATGTGTATCTTGCATCCCTTCATATTCAAATGGGGTTAATGAAGATATTTGTAAAATCGTTGGACAATGAAGGGGAATCTTTTGCTCACCTGAAGACAAAGTTTCTCGATAAAGTTTCCCGATATCACAGGTGCAAAGATTAGAGGGAGTATTTATTGGCCCCCAATACGACAGCTTATGCAAGATACAGACTTCACCAACTCTTTAAGTGAGACTGAAAAAGGTGCATGGAATGCCATCAGATTAGTGTATATGCACTTTCTTGCAAATCACACATCCGATGACTATAAATAGATTGCGAATAATATGATGTTTCCAACGTATGAAGTGTCATATGCCATCTAAGTTACATTTCCTTCATTCCATGTCGACTTTTTCCCTCAGAACTTGGGGTATACAAGTGATGAACGACGGGAAACGTTTTCACCACAACATTGGTGTAAAGGAAAAACGGTTTGTGGGCAGTTGAACTGTAGCATGTTGACAGAATATTGTTGGTCCTTAGCTAGAGACACTGCAGAACTTGAATACAAAAAATTAGTTAAAAATCCTTCAACACTCATCCATCGATGAAATTTTTGTCTTTCCTAGGTTTCAAAATTAATTATTTTTCATAAATAATGAAACCTGTACTTTCAGAAAACAGTATGTTACAGGAAATTTTTATTTTCAAATCCTTATTCCATATAACCATGACAAATGTAAAACCACAATATTATCCCGAGGGCAGACAAAATATGAAAATGTGTTGTACAATGGTAATTTACTAGTTATGACTACTTCCAACAATCACTTTCTTAATCTAGCACCAAAAATAGGTTTAAATGTTTCAGTTGAAGAAGCAAGAGAATATACTAAAAATGTCATTCCACAAAATGTTTAGCAGCCAAAAGTAGCACCAATATCATTCACGGAAATTAGTAGAATTATAAAAATTCTGAAAAATAAAATCTCATTTGGTGCCGACGGAATTCAAACAGCATTCTGCAATGTTTTTCTAACTTACTAAAGGATATCCTTAGTGATGTATGTAATGCATTACCAGCACAGGGAATTTTCCCAGACAGACTAAAGTATACAACTGTTAAACATCTTCATAACAAAGGTGACAAGAAAGTATTAAATGATTATCATCAAATTTCCTTACTGAAAATTTTGCAAAATACTCGAAGAATAATTTTCTGAATAGCAATATCACTTTTAAATAAAAACAACATAGTTTGGTTTCCAAAATGGGTGCTCAAGTGAGAATGTTATTTATACATTCACTCACCAAACATAATAAGCTGTGACTAATAAAATACCGCCAGTTGATAATTTTGTGATCTTTCCAAGGCCTTTGATTGAACAGATCATGTGACACTCTTAGAAACACATAGCTTTTATGCTGTTAATGGCCTTACACACAGCTGATTTGAATCACACTTAACAAACTAAATAGAAAGCAACAGAAGAGATTTATAATGATAGTTTTTCAAAACATTAATAAGTGGTTCCCTGAAATTGAAGTCTCCGTTAGTTTTGAGGGACACACTGTACTCAGTTCTGTACAAAAAATAGTCATACCAACAATTGGTGTAGCACATGAACAGGAGTTAGTAAACATGGTAGAGCGCTTAAAAATTTTGGGTATAAATATTGTTGAAAACTTGTACCGGAAAAATCATATCACTGAGATGCTCAAACAGTTAGGTTCAGCTACTTTTGCTCTTTGTATAATTGCTACTCATAGAAACAAAAGAGTAGAGCTCGTGACATGTTTTGTGTAAGCCGCTCACTACTGTTTTAATGAATAATTTTTGGGGTAACTCCTCACCTAGAAAGAAAGTACTGATTGCTGGTTACCATGTGAGCACCTTCTCAAGGAATATTGAGGACGCTCAGCCCAATTGTCAGTCGTGTGATTATTGCCGCAACATGTTTCGGGACAACATTATCCCATTTTCAAGTGCTAAAAGCAAGGAAACCAGATAAAACATCCTCTATGTACCAACAGACAATAATGATTACAGCCTCCCTGAGTTGTAACCTACCTTAAATTATTTATGCCGTTAGTCTTCGTCACAACTTAAAAACAAGCTGCATGCGTGCATTGTCAACTCTAACCACAAAACATCACAAGCCGGTGCATCCACCGTTCCCTAGGTACAGTTACAAATTGAAAGCCGCCGCCATCGCCTGTCAACGATTATACTTACTTAAAGCATAATCGTCAGCACCAACGATACAACTGTCTGTCATAAAATTTTTGAGAAATGCCTACACGGTTCTAGCCCATACTACCACTATGCTGCAGTCTGAACGGAATAGCATGCAGAAGTCCTATGTCACTAGGTGAAATATGTTTGTGGCTGCTTCTTAAAGAGGAAATCGCTAAAGTGTCCCCAGAAATGCCCTGTAGACACTTCCGTCTTCTCATTTAAACCGCTGACGCACTCCTCTTTCAAGGCACAATAAATCTCTGTCTCCTCAAAATTTGATAGCAATCACCCCGTTTCTTTAACGGCACCACTCACGTGCTTTCCGTTACATCTCCCTCCGTAGAGCAGTGGAAGCATTACTGCCTACCATGTATGGGGCCTGCGTTCGATTCCCGGTAGGGGACTGGGTTTTGTGTGTCCTTCATCATTGTTTTCATCATCATTGACACGCAAGTCGCCGAAGTGGCGTCAACTAAAAAGACTTGCAATACGGCGGGCGAATCCCGAAGGGGATATGCCGGCCAATAAATGCCATACGATCATTTCATTTCCCAACGAATGCTGCTCATTCTTGAGATGATTTGCCACAGCTAACGAGATGTTCTCTCTAATATTACGACCTTTAAATCTAACTTAAAATTCCGTCCCGTCTGCCCAACATGTCTCGCTTCACCATCCTGAAATTTTACTTCATACACCCTTCATTTCATCATCCAGTTCACAGCTGTGTCGATCTTATGCCTCACCCTTCGTCATAACATGTTGTCCGACTTGAAACCAATTTTAGCCCTTTCTCGTTAAACAACCTCGCCAATTTGTGTAAGATGGTCCCCCAATATGGCATGACTATACTTTTCTGGATTTTTATCGTTTTGCTGCTTACCATGAGTGACTGTTACATCCAAACGATTTATCAAACCTTCTTCAAAACCATTTTCTAGCGCTATTTGTCTATGAGTTTTCATTTCCTCAGCTTTGTTTTCCAGACTTAGAGGTACGGAATTAGCCCTGTGCAGAGTATTTCTGAAAAATGCTAATTTTTGTTTTTGGGGGTGGAATGAGGACTTACCAATAACCATCCCTGCGAAGGTGTTTCCTACAAATTCCTGTCTCGAGCTTGTTATTCATATTCTCAATCCTCAGGTCCAGATGATTTAAGACTACATGTTTCTCTTGCTGTGCTATAAAAACCACACTGAAGCACAAAAGAAATTGGTATAGGCATGCATATTCAAATAAAGAGATATGTAAAACGGCAGAATACAGCGCTGCGGTCGGCAACGCCTATATAAGATAGCAAGTGTCTGGCGCAGTTGTTAGACCGGTTACTGCTGCTACAATGGCAGGTTATCAAGATGTACGTGAGTTTGAACGTGGTGTTACGGTTGGCGCACAAGCGATGGGACACAGCATCTGCGAGGTAGCGATGAAGTGAGGATTTTCCCGTACGACCACTTCACGAGTGTACTGTGAATATCAGGAATCCGGTAAAACATCAAATCTACGACATCGCTGCTGTCGGAAAAAGATTCTGCAAGAACGGAACCAACGACGACTGAAGAGAGTCTTTCAGAGTGACAGAAGTGCAACCCTTCAGCAAATTGCTGCAGATTTCAATGTTGGGCCATCAACAAGTGTCAACGTGCGAATCATTCAACGAAACATCATCGATATGGCCTTTCGAAACTGAAGGCCCACTCATGTACTCTTGATGATTGCACAACATAAAACTTTACTCCTCGCCCCGGCCCGTCAACACCGACGTTGGACTGTTGATGACTGGAAACATGTTGCCTGGCCGGACGAGTTTCGTTTCAAATTTTATCGAAGGGATGGACGTGTCCGGTTATGGAGCCTGCATGTCAGCAGGGTCTAACAATACCATCACTTGCTAAGTAGGTTAGAAATCAGATTAATAATGTTGCTCACGCAGCATATGTACGCTTTATCGGGCAACAACAAAGTTATTGACTGTGGATGGTATCGTCAGAATGGAAATAATGATGTCACTGTAAAAAAGTCATTAATTCTGGCACTTATCTTGAATGGATTCCCACGTAGATTTCGTCGAAGTTGTTATGGCTCATCTTGTTGATTCTGGGGTGATTCCACTTTGACTGCTAGGAGGTCCAGATCTGTATTTTAGCAATATTTGAAGATCTAACAAATGAGTTCTTCAGGAAATTCTTAATGATTAAACAATCCCAGATCAGAACAATGGTATAGTAGAAATAATTTTTTACTTGGTGTTCACGATCCGCATTTTTATTAAACTTCTTGTAAATTCACATATACTTCTTCTTAATTGTCACATCATTAAGAAAACAGTTCTTTATTAATCTTCGTATATTTAATTTCAACTTTAACCAAACACAAGACTTAACTGTACTTTTATAATGCGAAATAACAACTTAACTTCTGCAAAGTGAAACAAAGACTGCTCTGTGCGCATTCGCGCCAAAACGGTTACAATTAAGTCAAAGATTATGACAGTCTCATAGAAATGAATACACACAAGAACCATATCACTGCAATATATCGATACATCGGAGTCCCTATACATTAATAAAACCAAATGTGAATATTGTCACAAACATATGTCTGTTACTTCGCAGAAAAGTAGTACGATATTACTGGTATCGAGAAGTGGGGTTGGAGTGCCGTAATTGTGACGTAAATAAAGAACCATTAGAAGGGGACTGTAAAAACTGGTCGGGGCTCCGTAATGGTGTGGGGCTTGTGCAGTTGGAGTGATATGGGATCCCTGATACGTCTAGATAGGACTCTGAAAGGGGACACGTGCGTAAGCATCCTGTCAGATCACCATGTCCATTCTGCATTCCCACGGACTTGGGCAATTCCAGCAGGAAAATGCGTGTCATACGTATATCTGTTTTCATTACCAAAGCGAGCACTTTGATTAGTAGCATTAATTACACTCTGGTCGTATGTCATCGTCTAGTTGTTTCTGTCGCGCTGTGTTGGGCTGAACTGCCTCAGCTATCACATGTTTATTATTTATAACAAATTCTGCTACGGTGTTGTGCACAACCGTCGCTAATTTTTCCTCTATACATTGGTCAAAATATTTATTTTTCTTATCAACCCAGTCATATATCTTTATTTATGTTGGCAAAATGATTGTCTGCGTGTAACTGCAGTTTATCAATAAGCTGTTTATCCATAGTGTAAACTTTGCCTTCAATTACAGCAGTGCGTGTTTTTATTGAGTCATGAACCGACGGACAAGATTTGACTTGAGTGGCTACAGCTTCGCATGTAGCATTTAAATGTTTGACTTCAGTTCAATTCGGAGTAAGTTCAATTCGGAAAAAAGTACGGTCACTTGGCCGCTCAGTCTAGTGTTAATCTTGTCTACTCTTTCACACAAAGTGTCATCACGAGTTTTTAGTGCTCTTAATTCAGCCTTAATCTCGTCATGTCACGTTTTTAAAACTGTCATGTGTTCGTCAATGTGTTTTTTGTTTTGAGTCATCTGATTTTGGTTTTCAGTCATTTATTTGATAATAGCTTCAAATATGCTGGCAATATTTGTCAACTGAAACTGCCCTGCACCCGCCACGTCGTTTGACATGACACCACAGACAAGAATGGGCTCTGAGCTGGTTATAGTTATTTGACTACTGGTCGGCCTATTTTCGAAATTTCCGTCACTAGGCACGTTAACTGTCGATTGATCGTTACTCTTGAAGTCAACTGTGGAGTCATTGTCAGTGTTTTGTTCAATGTCGAAGTTGGATTCGGTTTGCATCTGTTGCCTGTCGTGTCCAATTTTTGCTAACTGATTACGTGTTACCACCACGCTACACGTAATGTGTATGTGCACTAAGTATCTCGCAATAGCTTTTACAACTAATTGGATATTTATTATTTTCAGTGCTACTATAGTGTTTTTTTATTATTTTTGCTTGTAAAATTGTTTTTTTTTTTTGTGTGTGTGTTACTGTGTAAAATAGTGTGATAATCAAGGCGAGTTAAAAGCGTAACACTAGGCTGCGAAGGAAATTGAGAAATGACAGTGACGACGAGCGTAACTTGTTAGCACCACCTAGTAACCAATTGACAAATGTTCAAGACAATAATTTGGTAACAGTGCATAGGGACACGGACCAGGCACTAAATAACGGGGTATAAATTGAAACAGTCAGTGAACAGGGAACTATTAATGATCGATCGGTCGGTAACAGCTCGCCTCAGGAATGTTAGATAACAGAACAAAATCTTACAAATACCTTAGATTCAGGTTTTGCATCAACAGACTTTCCTCAATTAAGTCAAGACACACTCACTGTTTTTCAAAATACGAATATTGCCGGTGCGAACGTACTAACGAAAAACACAAAGGAACATGTTACAGACACGAATGCATTGTTATTATAATTAATTTAAAAATTTGATCAAACGGACCAAAAGCTTTAAAAGTTAGACACAGTTGACGAAATTAAACAAACACTTGAACAAACATGTGAAGATTTAACCGCTGAGATACACAAAACCAAATCGAAATATCAAAACATTTCTGAAGACGTAAAACCACAAATCTGTGAGCATTTTCAGCCTTTTTCCGCGACATGAAGGCACATTACAGAACCATGAAGCAGCAATAAAACAACTGCAGACCATTGTACACGGAAATCGCGACACCTTTCAGGCAGCGAGGTCATCGGTGTCATCGGTTTAGGGAAGGATGGGGAAGGAAGTCGGCCGAGCCCTATCAAAGGAACCATCCCGGCATTTGCCTGGAGCTATTTAGGGAAATCACGGACAACGTAAATCAGGATGGCCGGACACGGGATTGGAGGTTAAAATTGACTCTGTTGCATCTACCGATATGGTTGTGCAAATGTAAATACTCAGGAAAACTTAAAGGACACAGTAGACATGATTACGACACAAATGGATAATCTAAGACTTGGCTCAGAGAAACACATGGATGAAATCAGCACATTATCGGAAAAAATAGCCGAACTTTCGGATCAGTTAACAAATTTATGTACGAAGATAGATGATGATTTGAATGATACAGGACTGCCAGCCTTACTGACACGGAGAAGTACTAGGAAATTAGGAAATTTAGACAGAATGAGAAATAAATTAATATGCAACACAAAAGAGAATATAGTAAGCACAAATCAGTTGGCACAGGTGATACGAGAATTACATATTTCAGAGGATACTCGACTCGGGAAGAGGGATTTAGAAAAACGGAAAAGTCACACGGTAATAATACATGGTAATTCGGAGATGTTGAAAGGAGGAGTCGGCAGGGTGCAACGAGTCTTTGAGTTGGAACCGCCGACACGACGGAACAGTCACCGATTTGCGACTCGCCAACAAGATGACTTTGACTATAAGCTCTTCATCACAATGCATAAATTTAAAACATTCCAGAATTCTAGTAATGACATACATCCAAAAGCTTGGCTTCATCAATTTTCTCATCGTTTTCCTCATTACAGCATATATTAGAATCTATGTGTGTGGCTATTTGGAAAATGAACCAGCTGTAAGAATGCGATCAGTTATTCGCGACTGTCACAGTGAAGGAGATCTTTATCATGCCTTCCTTTCTGCATACTGGTCTCAGGCTACACAAGATCGAGTAATACACAGTACTATAATGATGAGGCATTTCGAACAGTCTGAATTTTCCAGCCCTGTAAAATATTTTGAAGATATGTTACACAAGAATCAGTATTTGTCAAACCCATACAGCCCTTAGGGACTTATTCGCATTTGTTTAATTAAATTGTCTGAACGCTTAAGAAATGTTGTTTTGGCTGGACGTTGTAAAGATGGTGTTGAAGCTTTTCAGGGACTTTGGTAAGAACTGGAAATCGACACCGACAATCGCATGATGCGAAAACGGGAAAGCAACAACAATTACAGGTCACATCCGTCACAGTTTCGTGACAACAGAAACAATAACCACACACGACAAGTCTACCGTTATAACGCAAATCGTGACGAAAACAGACACCACCAATATGACAACCATTGGCAGAATACTAATAAGTACAGAGACTGATCACTTTTCCATGTTAATGACTATGACTGAGACAACCGTAGAAGTAGACAGAATAATTATTATCAAGGGAAACAAAATGAATTCAGACACAACAGTCCACCTCTTAATTACGATTCCGGGAGAAATTCTCCACCACGTAATCGACAAGAAAGAAACTACAGAAATTACCAACAAGATAACAGACGCTATATTCATGACAACAGACCTAAATTTAACCAGAACTGGTGTGATTAAAATAGGTCAGTGCCCTCTCGATGAGTTGAAATTGTAGAAACTAGTCCTCCAAATCCCAGTAACGACACATGACAACAAAGAGATAATAGACAATGACTCGCACCGCAGGCAGCTACAAAACGTATTTATGAGGGTGATTACGTAGCTGCCATGACTATCAATTATGTGAAAATGGATACATTAGGGACATTTTACTCCAGGAATATGACGTGAAACAGAACAGTATTGCATATCCTATAATGCACATCACAACAAATGACATAACATTTACGGCATTACTTGACTCCGGTATTCCTATTTCGGTAATTAGTGACACAGTTTTCAGTAAATGCGAAAAATCGAACGATTGCCCCACACTTCCTTTACATAAAATTAAATTACAGGGTGCAATTTTTGAAAAAAGTGAAGATATACGCCAACAAACTAACTTAGAATTCTTTTGTCAAAGTCACAGATTTATTATGAATTTTCTTATTGTTCCATTGTTATCGACAAAGATTATATTAGGTGTAGATTTTTTGAGTGGGTATAAGGCAATTTTAAACTTTTACCATGCTGAAATAAGTATAGAGAAAGAAGGTAAGTCAATAGCTTTGAAATCTGAAGATTGGCTTTCAAACCATGACGAGGAAATTAGTCGGCTTTACCTTTTGTCACATCACAGTTGGAACTTTCGATGGAATTTGACACTAATAATCACTTTGCAAGTACTGACAGGGATAATATTGATGACATATTATATACAAACGTTTTCATTCAGAAAAAACTCGAACAACTGAGAACTGTAATGACACTGATAGGCAGGACCTTTCTGACATCTTACAATCACGTTCCACAGTTTTTACTCACAAAACAGGAACAATTAAATAATTTCAGTACAGATTTCGTGTTCGTGAGCATACAGAATTCGGCATTTATTATCAATTTCGGAAACATCGTTTTGTAAATAAGTTACACACAACTGCAGGCACTGGTTGCAGTTGTTTATAACTTATTTACATTCAACATACAGTCGCGGTTCTAAAATATCCGTAATGGATAAGCATAACATCCTTTTGGTTTGAACATTTCTTGGACAGAATTCATTCGTGGGCTAAATTCCTTATTACCTGAGTTGTTAAAACGACACATCACGTCGTTTCCTGAGTATGAAACTTCTAGTAACTCCGAAACTTTGTTATCTCACTGGCAAAAACACTATTTGGAACTTGGACGAACAGGCACGGTTGAAGCTGAATTTTTTGAAAGAAGTGCTACTTAACGCGCCAATCTTAGCTCACCCAGATCTGTCACAGGATTTTTGTCATGGCACGGACTCTTCTAAAGAAGGTCTTGGTGTCCATTTACTTCAAGAAGTTATAGAAAATGACATTGCTGTTCAGAAAACCATCGCTTTTGCTAGCTGCATGCTATCAAAATCTGATAAAAATTATTCCGTTACTGAATTGAAAGCTTTAGCTATCGTTTGGGCATTTGACACATTTCGTTTGTTTCTTTCTGGAAAACATGTAAAAGTTTATAGCGATCATCGAGCATTGCAGTTTCTTATGTCTTCAAAATGAAATCATGACAGGTTGAAACGTTGGGCATTATTTCTGCAAGAATTTAGCTTCACAATAGTCTACATTCCTGACACGGAAAACTTTGTTGTGGACTTACTTTCACGTGCACTGGCCGGCCTTGAGAAGAGCAACACAGAATCTAACCTTGAGATAAATTTCTGTATTCTTTACATTCAAAAAGTTGCATTTGAAAACTTCGTCACTAGATATTAGAAGAACATTTCTCATAATAAGGCAAGGATCCGATTTGGATAGATATGAAAAGTAACCGGCGTGAAAAGTCAGAGACGCAGATTCGTCATTCTTATCTGGTTAGATATAACTTACTCTTCAAACGTTGAACTGTTGACAACAATCTAGAGGTACTTTGTATTCCTGACGATTTTGTTAATAAACTCATCTGGTACATTCATTTCAGCTACGCACATTTCTATCCACGAAAATATAATCTTATACTCTGGACGACTTGTTACTTTAACAACATGGAAAAGAGAATTAGGAGAGTTCTATCTATTTGCAAACTTTGTCAGAAAGCTAAACCGTCTACCATCTCACATCGTGCTCCATTGTTTCCTATTATTCCTACTACATTAACGGAATTAGCTGCAGTTGATCGTCTAGGTCCCTTGTTAAAACATTGAATGGATTTTCGTATGTTTTCGTCTCTGTTGAACTTACTTCAAAATTTGATTCTTTCACACCGTTACACAAAACCACAGGACGTTCTGCATCCCAAGCCTTTTTTTAAAAATTGGACACGTTGACAAGGTCATTTCAGATAACGGACTACAATTCAGATCTGCTATTTTGTCACTCATGTTTCGGAATCATCAAATCAAACCTGTTTTTATTTAATTGTACTCTCGACATTGTAACCCGTCTGAACGCGTTAATAAGCTTTGTAGACTATATTGTCACAGGAAGCATCAGTACTGGGACAGATTTTTACACTTATTTCAAAATGTATTCAATGAAATGCCTGAGTCCATTGCTTTACCACCTGTTCTTGTACTGAAGAATGAGGAACCATCCAACAGAAGCAGAGAGCTTGTACGTTTTCGGAGTACACGTAAACTTCAACATAAACACATATTTGATTTGGTTTTTGAAAATATAAATTCTGCTGCAGACAAAAGGAGAAAACTACACGGTAAGATGAATGCAAAGAATCTACACATTGGTCAAAAAGTTCTCATTAAAGCCCATTCACCGTCACATAAGAAGAAACATCTGAGTCGTAAATTCTGTCTGATTTACAATAGACCTTGCAGGATCCGATGTATACCGCATGATAATTGCAGTGAAGTTGAAACTCTGTATACTAATAAAAGTAAAGGATTACACGACATTGTTCATCTAAAACCGTTTATTGAGAAATAATTTGCTTTCTGACTTAGTCTTTGCTATAAAATTTTTCTCTTCAAGTTACTATTATGCTTTGTCACATTTAAAAACTGTTAACATGCAGAAATGTTTTGAAGTTAACTATCCAGTCAAGAACCTATGGAACATATTAGTACAGTAATTTTTGAGAACTTTGCTTAAGAGCGACGATAACTACGACAGTTCGCACATTTTTACTGCCAAGCAGAGGCAGAAATTTTCTTACAGCAAGAAGTACAGGTCAACGCTACATAACATGCATTTGAGTGATTACTTCTTGTAACTGAAACATTATTAGGCATATTTTTGAACTGCAATGATACAGAGAAGGATTTCGGTGATACATTTAATTCCGCAGTTTTAATCTGTAAGATCTGAGGTATAATTACTTTATCCCTCAAGGGGGTACTCCTACTTTGTGTACCATGTATGTGGCAAGCGCAAGGAGCCCTAGCCAATATGGTATTTGCTTATACAGTTTTATACGGTAAATCAGTACCATATTTCTCCAACACAGAATTACACAGCTATCTGGCCATTTAACAGAGAGCAATGAATATTTTTATTACGTCTCTGGCACATGTTTAGGTAATTACACAGTTGGATTACTTTGCATTTATGAAATTGTACTTTGCCTGCATTTTGTGAACTGTTCACATATATTTTAGGAGCCGTTGTGATGTATACTGTATGGGATCATGATTTTTTAACTATGTTTGAGGTAGATGACACTATTGAAACGACCAGAGAGCTTTTTTAGAGGTTTTGAGATTATATGAGGAAGATACGACGATTTTGAGCTTTGATTGATGTGTTATGATGATATTATTAGGACGATGATGTGTATTATGACGTCAAGATACGGTTATTATCAATATGAAAAGTGTGTACATATGTGAATGTGAGTACCAGAATGCTGACGGAAATTTTTAGACACTGTTATTGATAAGGTTTTTTTTTCTACAACTTTTTCCGTAATTTTCAAACCTGTGAAATTTTTTTATTTCCATAGAACTGCCACTGCGGCCACAACTGTTGTAAATATTTTGGTAAACAGTATTTGTGACCACGTAACGCGCTGCTGTGATGGGCTGCGCACTAGCCTCCTTCAAATATACTCACTGTTGTGTTGCGTTTCAACTTTACTAGTGCCGCTTCAGCCACTTTGAAGCTCGCCACACTCCCGCAGGTGCTCGCATTATGGTAGAAAAGAGACGCCATTGACCTTGATATTGGCATTTTCTTGCAGAACACACCACAGAACACACATGACATAAACTACTACTTGTAAAAGTATAATTACACTTTGGAGTTTGAACTTTGTGCTACTTACTGAAATGCTTATGAATTGATGAGGAATATTCCTATGTTTACTCACCTGATTATGACAAGTGTCTCACTATGTGAGTTGAAAGAATATCTACTGACTTTTGAAATGCCACATGGCTATTGAATGATGTTATTATGCTTTGCTTTGTACGTATTTGCTTATTTTATTTGATATCTGGTTTCTAGCTGCGCTGCAGCATTGGTTTTACAAAATAAAATTTAATACATATGCTAATGTGACCACTTTCTGTCAACAGATCCGTTGAATAATAATTTTATGATCCACATTCTTAAAAAGAGCACTTGGAAAGGAAAGAACAATAAGGAGAAGGGACTAGTAACTGGAACTGCATACACAATTTTCTTTTCAAGAACTTGGTAATTTTTTTGGAAGAATAAGTTGTTGTGGTGCACCACTTTAGTGTTAAGATGTGACATAGAATCATTGCATTTCACATTGGAGATAGTATAGATCTTGTTCTTTGTTGATGGTGTTGCGACAGCAACCAGTCACAAATTTACTTTCAGTTCCTTTATTCAAAGGGTACTGGCACCAGTTGTGATTCATCTTCAGACGGTTTACACGCTTTCCTTATAACATATGGTGTGTTTTTTACAGATTAATTGTCCTAAAATATAAATAATATATACTGATAAGCACGCCATACA
Source organism: Schistocerca cancellata (assembly GCF_023864275.1). Lineage (NCBI taxonomy): Eukaryota > Metazoa > Arthropoda > Insecta > Orthoptera > Acrididae > Schistocerca > Schistocerca cancellata. The sequence continues at coordinate 257,942,846 of NC_064634.1, forward strand.
CAGATGGTTGCGTTGCAGAGTTTCGTTCGATGTGACTTACGTGAAATGTCGGTTTGGAGTGTTTATTTTCATAACATTAGTCCAACAGATGTGAATACATTCCTACTGCATTATTATTGTTGCACACGTAAATTTTTCTCACTGAGCACTTTAGATTTGTCACTGAAAAGATTTCTACGTGTGCAACAATAAGAATGCAGTGGGAATGTGTTCACAATTGCTGGACTAATGTTATGAAAATAATTACTCCAAACCGACTTTTCACGTAAGTCACATCCAACGAAACTCTGTAACGCAACCATCTGTGTATAGCGTGCTTATAAGTATTTATGGCGTGCTTATGAAAACAAACACTCCAAACCGACATTTCACGTAAGTCACATCCAACGAAAATCTGTAACGCAACCATCTGTGTGTGGCGTGCTTCTAATTATGTATTATTTATATTTTAGGACAATTAATCTGTAAAAAACAAACCACATGTTATAAGCAAAGTGTGTAAACCTGTCTGTAGATGAATCACAACGATTCGAAACCGTTAACGATACTCTTTGAATAAAGGAACTGAAAGTGAATTTGTGGCTGGTTGCTGTCCGAACACCATCAACATTTGTCTTCAAATAACAGCCACGGTCTCCAACCATGTCATCATATGACAGAATTGCATCTTGTGCTTTGTGCTGGTGCTTTGCACAATTTTGATGATCACAGAAGCACACATGCTGTTGTAAGCTTACACCTATAATATTTTTTCTGCTTGCAGTTTGTCATGTTTAGGTACAAGTTATTGCATTTGCTACTGCTACTTCTCAGGCATGTTTAGGTACAAGTTATTGCATTTGCTACTGCTACTTCTCAGGCAATGTCCTAATGAATTTTACTTTGTATTACTTTGCTAAGCCAGTTCTACCACTGATTTATTTTTCTTCTTTGTTGCATATTGCCCTATACAAGCTGTAATGTAGCATTTGCTTAGCTAATTTAGATGTCTTGCTGCTTGCTTTTCCAAGTTGTATTTTTGTATTGTTGTTTGTGTTAATTCTTTTGTGCTGCTGCAGTGCCTCCTTCTCTAGTTTATGTATCTGAGCTCAGTTGATTTAAGTTAGCTTAAGAGGGAGTATGTTATACAAGAAAATGAGTTGTGATGAGTTGGGACGAAATGCATTAAGAAGCTATGAGGAAAAGGTCTGACCAATGAGTATTGTATAACGAGGAACAATTATTTTGCAAGAGGAAATAAGCAGATATAAGTAGGGTATAGTGACAACAGGTTTAGGTAGGATCTTCTTGGAAACGAATGATGAGGTAAGAAAAATATGGAAGTATAAACACTGTTTGAGAGTATAAACACATACAGCATGCTTAGGTAGGATTTCTGGGGAAACAAATGTTGAAGTAAGAGAGGTCTGCGAGAATTAAATGAAGTTTTGGTTGAAAATGAAGTAGTTTTGGTTGAAAGTAAAGGAGGTATGAGCATGAATTATTTTAGGTATAAAATGCACGCCACAAGTACTGCAATATCCAATGTTACACTTACACTTTGACACATTTACACTTGAAAACATATCTTGTCTTGTCCTTTGTGTTATTCCGCTATGTTTATGTGTACCCTTGTGTCTCTGTGTTCTTCCTATATCTTTGTGTTTACCTGATAAGGTAAATTTGGTACAATTTTTTTTCTTTCTAATACCAGGCTGTATTCACTATGATCAAGAATAGTGTTATCCTCAAACCTAATCTCTGTTTGTGTACCATGTTCTTTACTTTAGGAAGATGTTCAGACATTATTTATTCTGTTATCTTTTCTTTTAATATTCATGTGCCAAGTTAATGTTTCTACTGACATTCTCATTTTTCAGGTATTTACTTACGTCATAATTTCTGTAATACTCATATATATATATATATATATATATATATATATATATATATATATATATATATATATATATATGCTTATTTGTATTCTTTTTGTAAAGCCTGTATTACTACAAATGTTATTTGTATTATCATGTTCTTTACTATAATGATGTTTTCTTTACATTTGTAATTGTATTCTTATGCTGTAAAATTGTAATTGTATACACATCAGTTCTTAAAGTTAGGTAAATAGTGGGGACTCTATTTACTGCACACATTTCTCTGTTGGTCGTACTACGTGTATCAAATCTCAGAGATTATATGAGTATGTTAGTGCTTGTACATGTGTTGATAATTCAGCAAAGGAGTCGCTAAAAGCTCTGCTGACTGTTAGAACACTGCAAAACAAATAGTGAGTGCACAAGTGGTGGTTCAGGGACTTGTAATATGCATCAGCATTGACAACACAATGGTGGTACATGAACTTGCTATATTATCCTCAAGACTCTTCAATTGTGAATGTGCACCCACACGGTCACAACGGATGACTGCTGGCCATCTACACAAGGACTACAGTGGGTCTACACCTTTGGTGGCCCACTACTATCATAATCTCTACTATGACTGTAGTGGGTCTGGTCTGTGGTAACCCACCAATACTATCAATATTCTTCAAGACTTCGATTGATACTACTGTGGGTCCGCTCCTTGGTGACCCACCAATTCTACCAATATTTTTCATGACTTCGACTGATACTGCTGTGGGTCTGTTATGTTGTGGCCCATTACCAGTCTTACGATACCAAGTGAAATCTTCATGTCAAGAGTTAGCACTGTGTCTCTGCAGGGAGGAAAACACTACTTCTTCAAGACTGCATGGTTGCCCACTACTTACTTGTGCATTCTCATATACTATTCAGCCTTCGCGCGTAAAACTGGCGTAGACTTCTCTTCTGATAAATTATAAGGACTGTCTTTAGGGACTGTGAGGAGAATTTTTACTTTATTGACCAACAGCATATTACTTAAGATTTGTGTGCATCTGCTCTATTTTATATTGTTAATATAAATTTTTAACAACTTAGTCTTGGCCACTGCCCAAAACACTTTGTGAAAAATTTTTAGGGGTGCAGGAGGGCTATGTAAGAAGCCTGTTTGTATGTTGGCAGCACTATAGATTGTGTTAGTATCGCTGACAGCGCTCTGTGCCCTCGGCAAGAGATTCTGTGGTTAGATGGAGTAGCAATTAGCGAGTGGATAGAGAAGTGTATGGACATGTTTTTTCTTAGTGGAGACTCTGTGTTGGTGGGACACACAGTGTAAAGTAAGATGAAATTTCTTATGAGAAAAAATGCAAGGAAAGGTATGATAATGGAAGTATGGTTGGTAATGTTTGGGTAGGGGAATTATTAACAACTATATAATTTTTGGAACTGGTGTCACATGAATAAAGTAAACTTTTCTAAATGCATTGTTTGCTTCTTTTGCTGGCTGTTGCTACTTGCTGTAATTGCTGTAGTTCGTGTTATGAAGATTTCCTGTGCGGTAAGTGACTCATGAAAAAGAATGGAGTTTCCACTGCTAGTATTCGTGATTGAAATGAGTTTAGACAATTAACAGAGTTGGAGGCAGTTCCATATTTCTTTAGTTCCATATTTTTTGGATTTGTATTATTATTAGTATTTCCGGCAATTAAGTTTGAGTTGTCTTTGTCAGGGAAAATTCTGTTGGTCAGTGTTTAACAAATAACAAATAATAAAGAGGTAGTTTCAAAGGCTTCGTGGCGTGGCCAGAGGCTTCCCGGTCTCGTTCGCTCACCGCCCTGCTGTTGTGACAGTTATAGTGCCAACTAGGAGCGTTGCAGACTGATATATTTCTGATACACTCTCACCTACTGATAAAACTACTTTGTCAGTTTATTTGTGCTGTAGATTTACAAGGGGCATTCAATAAGAAGAAGAAACACTTTTTTCCCCTAAAAGCAGGTTGGTTTTATTGAGGTCTCCAATACACTATATTCCGCACTGTTTTGTCTGCAAAACCCTATTTTTCAACATAATCTCCGTTCAGTGTGACAGCCTTATACCCCCTTACTGGGGAGGAGGGGAGGGGGCTGTATTCTACTGGTCGACGTCTGAGCCAATTTCTTCCTGCAGCAATAACCTCCCAATCATCCGCTTCCTGCGAAGTGCATTCTTCACTGGGTCAAAAGGATGGAAGGTGCGTGGGGTGTAGGGAAGATTAGGAAGAGGAGTCAAGTGAAATTTTGTGAGCTCCTCTCTGGTGCGCAGACTTGTGTCCCTGCACTGCCGTGGAGAACGAGAAGTTCATTTCCATCTTTTTGGCAACTAACACGCTGAAGTCGTTTCTTCAATTTCCTAAGGGTGGAAAAGTACACACCAGAATTGATCGTTGCACCACGAGGGAAGACATCAAACAGAATAACTCTTTCAGTGTCCCAGAAGCCTATCGCCATGACTTTACCAGCTGAAGGTGCGGTTTTGAACTTCATCTTCAGGGAAAGACAGTATGGAGCCAGCACATGGACTGCCGTTTTGTTCCCGGTTCGAAGTGGTGAACCAGTGTTTCATCGCCTGTGACGAACAGAAAATTGTTACAAGCAGCCTCGTAACGTGCAAGCAATTCCGCATAGATGTGCCTTCGTTGCTCTTTATGGTCTTCTGTTCGACGGCGATGAAACCAGCGGGCACGCACCCTTGAGTACCGCAACTTGTGGACGAGTGTTTCAGCACTACCAAAAAAGACGTCCAGTTATGTTTTTCATTGAGATCTGTCGATCACCTCGAATGAGAGTGTCCGTACGTTCCAACATTGCAAGAGTCACAGCTGTGTGCGGCCGGTGGGCACCCGGGTATCAGACAGATTTGCGCGACCTCGTTGCGATGATGGCAAACGTCTTGCCCAACGACTCACCGAGCCTTTGTTCACTGCCAGGTCTCTGTGTCTATTCTGCAGGCGCGTATGAATACCTGCAAAGCTGTGGTTTCTGCCAAAAGAAACTCAACGACAGCTCTCTGTTAGGAACGCAGCGCCTTACAGACATCATTTTGAAGGCTACATATAGCGCGACCACCTATCAGAACTTTATGAAACTACAGTGGCTGAAGGGGGAATATTCCACGATGTTTCACAACAAATTCAGCATTCTTTCAATCGAAATTGGCTGAGTAAAAAATGTGTTGCATTGCCTATTGAACGCCCCTCGTATATTCCTGGAAGGTAGTGTCTAATGGCGAGATAATTATGATCCATAATGGAAATAGCTAGCTTTACTCAATAACGAAAAGCTGGAAACTCCAAATTTTGTAATCATGGTCGGTCTCGGAACAAACAATCACATTGCTCTTTTTTTATAATGCTATCTGCTTTATTGAGTCATATGTACATATGTGAATTTCAATATCTAATCGAAATTTAACATGGACGAAATTGCTCCATTGTGTTATCTGTTAATGCGCAGTTAATTAATAACCTTAAATATGTAGTTTATTAGCAACAGGAAAACAAAATCACTTTAGATTTATATTTATTAACAAAATCTACATGTTCCGAAAACTACCTCAGCAGAAGTACTGAACTTTTCAAAATTACAAAACACCTGCCCTTAAGCATTTAGCAAATGAAACAAATGAACGCACTATCACCCTCAAATGAAGAGCACTGTTCGTGCCACCACCTTCCAAAGTTAATGCACTAGATTCAGTCCTCTGGAAACGACAACGTTCTCTACTCACAGCTTTCCTTAAAGCAGACTCCTTCGTACCAAGAGCAGCGGCAGCCTTTTTATGCTTTCTCCAATTCGTTGTCTTGCCTCCGATTTTCATAGTTAATTTGAAGCATTCAAAAACAAAACCTGCCCTTCGGACTCCACATCGCACTCAAGAGGTACAAAATTGTAATTATGCTCTAATCGCAGACCGAGCGAGATGGTGCAGTGGTTAGCGCACTGGACTCGCATTCGGAAGGACGACGGTTCAAACCCGCGTCCGGCCAACCTGATTTAGACATTCCATGATCTCACTAAACCGCTTCAAGCAAATTCTGAGATGATTCCTTTGGAAGGCCATGGCCGGCTTCCTTCCTCATACTTTCTTAATCCGATGGGACCGATGACCTCGGTGTTTGGCCCCCTCCCCCAGATCAACCAACCAACGAACCGTAGGCCCGTGTCACGCTGGTACACTGGTGACGGTCGCCAGTGACGGTCACCGGTAGTTGTGATGAACACTCCCGGATCACCAGTGTCCGACACCGAAGGTACTGCCAACTGAAAATGGCTCTGAGCACTATGGGACTTAACATCTGAGGTCATCAGTTCCCTAGAACTTAGAACTACTTAAACCTAACTAACCTAAGGACATCACACACATCCATGCCCGAGGCAGGATTCGAACCTGCGTCCGTAGCGGTCGCGCGGTTCCAGACTGAAGCGTCTAGAACCGCTCGGCCACACCGGCTGTTGCCAACTGATTAGTTACTGAAATGGACTCGAGCGAGGAGGAACTTTTGTTGGTACTTCTAAGGAGGAGGAGGAGGGGAATGAAGACAACAGTAAAACACAATGACAAAACTGGAATACGACAGCCAAGACATCGATACGATATATTAACAAGATCACCGAAGATTAAAATAGTTACATTATAAGTAAAATTTTGCGTAGTTTGACAAATTCAGTAGTTTAGACAGTCAGTTTGAACGTTAACTGTCACAGTTAGTCGATATTGTTGTTCCTGAAACTTTTGTTAATATCTCTATTTAATTAGCAACATCAGTTTTCAAATTCATGAAAAATATTATTTTTACTTTCTGTGAAAGAGATTGTCCTAAGTGTTAATCAAATTTAGCATCCATAATATGATACTCAATCCTTTTTCCAGATAATCATATTTTAGGTTAATAATGACTGAAATATGATTAAAATTCACTTACATATTATGTTGTCAGATCACTGAAAACACTTTCAAGCTTTTTACAAAGCTAAAAATCTGAAGTGGTTCGTTTTTTGTCTCACAACGTCTAACTATATGTAATCATCTGATAAGGAGCAAAAATGATTGTAAATAACTTATGTCTCACAATGTTTATCTACATGTAACGAAAAATGTATAACTATGTGAATGTACACAAACTGACAACATCCATACATTTTAAAATGTGTATAGATGGCTTAATAAATAAATAAAGAAAGGCTTTGTTGCTGCAGGCGTATAGTAGTGGCTCGGAGGCGTTGTTAATAAACAAAATGAGCACTTTCGGCTTCCGAGGATCGAAACATGCTTCATGAAAACGTGCAGCACTCTACAAGAGTTATTATATGGGCTGCTATCTCAAGTCTTGGAGTAATAGGGCCATTATTCTTTGAACACATATAGAGTGATATCTAAACAAACTGCTTAGAAATTTTGTTCCTCAACTTCTTGCAAAAGGGTTTCTACTAGAAAACCAGTTGTTCATGCAGACTGGACTCAAACCACGGACGGCTAATGTTGTCTTAGACTTCCTGCATGAAACTTTTAAAGAAAATGTCGTTTCAGACAATTTCCTAATCGTTTGGCATGTGGACAAAACTGGCCCCCAAACATCCCTGATTTGAATCCGTGAGATCTTTTTTCTCTGGGAATTTCTGAGTCAAAGAATTTTCCCTAAACATTCTCGTTCAGTGATGGAACTCCGAGTGCTGATACCTGGGATGTGTAACGAGATAACCGGAGATATGTATAGGGGAGTAATTCAACAAATAGGAGTTAGTGATGAAGGCGTTTTGTAGCCATGAGTTTAGATTTCATTAACACGGAAGATTTTGTAAGTGAAGTAGAAAGTCGCGCCGCTATTTGAGACGTCAAAAACGATGACTATAGCAACAAAGTGGTGGCTCTGAGGGTAGTAACCTTCAAGCACATTTGCATCCCACGCCCCCTTCTAGAGCTAAAATATTATTGTTAATTACAATTATTTACGCATATGTGGCTATTACAATAATGAATTTTATTTATGTATTATAATATTATTGTGGTACAAGCTCTTCACACACTATTACTTAAAGGTCCACAGAGAGCCAGTTGCGAGATAATTGTGAATGTGTGGTTAAGATCCGCTACTGATTTCTGTGTCAAATATTATTTCAATTAGAATGAATGCACAGGGTGACCCAAAATTCCGTTAACATTTGAAGAGGCCAGGGAAACCACCAGGTAAGCCCAAAATTCCAGATTGTCTGTTTTTTTCATAATTTAATATTTCATCCAGTGTAGTTTTAGATGGTTTTGCACAACTGGTCAAAAACATGGAAAGTCGACGAATATTTCGATATCTTGTAAACGTAAGCAGAGGAAAAACCTCACAAGTCCATACAGAACAGAAGAATATCCTGACAAGTCCAGGGAATGCAATGACGAAATATTATGAGGTAATGGTCCCTAGCCTCTGTAGGTTTGTTTCTGCTGGTACTATCATTGTTGTCACAGTCATTGTTGTGTATAATTTGACCATTGTAGTTGGCATTGTGGAGATTGTGAAGGAAGTTCGACCCAGCGTTGTGTTGTGTCGATGTAATAATAACAAAGAAGACAGTGGCTCTTCCATTCGTGAAGAAAAATATATAATTTCATCGGTGAAGTTGACTCAGAAAAGTCATTGGTGGCATTAGTGGTGCTTCAAAATGTTTAACACTGCAGTCACATGAAACAATAGAATCATGTAAGTGCTAAAACAGTTGTTTTGATAGTCAGCGAAGAAAATAAAAGGGTTTTTTAATAACATGAAACAATTTGAACATCATGATGAAATGAACCTCTCTTTAAATGAATGCACAGGGTCCCTGTACTGCGTAGGCATGCTAGAAGAGAACAGCAGGAGGCTCAGTTTCATGGCGCATCTTATAAATTCTGTGTTCATATTACCCTTAATGGAACTGTCCAAAAATACACGTGTGCAAGCAAGCATTTATGTTATTACATGGAATAAAGAAGGGCAAAGTAGATCATTTACTCAAGAAACTTAAATCTGAAGAGCAATCTCTGACAGACAGCTGAGGAAAACATAAAACCCGCCCATAGGGTTTAACGGATGAAACACGTGAAATAATTAGAGGGCACATTAAATCATTTAAAGCTTGCAACAGCCATTACAGTTTGACGAAGGCAGAAAAAATTTATCTGCCAAGATCTTTGAAAAATAATGTTTGGTGTGTTCAAGAAGTTAAATCATCACATTGTATTGTATGAATCATATTGCATGATATTCAATGCAGAATTCAATATAAGTTTTGGTTATCCACAAACTGATACATGTATACATGCGAGAAGAAAAAGTTGGAACTGACTCTAACACCGTCTGCTGAAAATAAAGAAAGGCTTCCATCTGAACTTCGATCCAATAAAACAGCTCAAGAATTGCATCGTAGAAATCAAAAAGTGTTCTATGACAGGAAGAAAAAAGTAAAGAAGAAATTTCAAAAAATCCATCAAAGGGTGCAATAACAATAGACTACAGCAAAAATTTCACTTGTCCAATTATGAAGAGAAATGAAGTTTATTATAAACCTCAGTTTTCTGTATTTACTTTCAATGTTCATGTTTTGGCAACAGCTGATAGTTATTTTTATATACATCCAGAGACCACAGGCCAAAAAGGGGCAGACGAAATGTCATTGTTCCTTCTTTATTTTGCGCACAGTTTTCTACATCCAGAAGTCAGACATGTCAGGACCTTTTCCGACTCCTGCGGACAGCAAAACAAGAATGCCAGAGTATTCAGATTCCTTTACCGTCTAGTCCATACAGAAAAACGATTGGACTTTATGAAGATGACATTCCTCATAAGAAGTCATTCGTACCTAGAATGTGATAAAAATATTGGTATGATTGAAAAAGCTCAGGGATGTTAAATACCGAAGCACTAGTGTCAGATTGTCCAGAATTCACCCACACATCCTTCGCCACTTTTTGTCATTGATGTTGAGGAACAGCCAGAAATAATCAAAAGGATGGACAGTGCATCTGGATGATACAATATACAAGAAGAATCCCCCCTTTCCGTCCAGGTAAGTGAGAGAATTGAAAGTCAAACAACATAACGCAGTACTGGTTCGGCTTACAAGCAGCTACAATGGAGCGTATGGGTAAGCTTTGTTACTTCTTTCAGGAAAGAAAAGGAGAGTAACCAACCTGAAAAAAGGCAAATTCAACCTGCAGTCTGCTCTATATGAAGGTACGGTAATTCCTTTACTTTCTTAAAGTAAGTTTTTTTTTAGTATTAGGCGTATAACTGTTTGAATTTAGGTATTCTGATTACTTTACACATACTGAAAAGTACAGGGATTTTCAGGTCTTAAAAGATTTTGCAGTAGTGAAGCGCAAGTGTATTTTGATAGTCTTTGGCATTAGCCCCAGCCATTAAAAAAGGACAGTATTTCATAGTGAATTATTAGAAGATCACACTAGATAACTTTTTATAATGAGAATTTAAATAAGTGTAAAGTTATTTAAACCTTATAGCTACATACAATATGTTATGGACTTGTCATATTTTTGCTTTGTACGAGATGCATACATGATAAAAATGGATCGTATAGTCGTACAATTTAATCAGATGCGTATAATTTCGGCAGTACCATTTCTCTGGAATACGTGTTATCGCCTTACAATAAAATAAAGTATAGAATTTGAAAAACCAAAATTTTATGAGTCTTGAAAAATGAGATTTCTGATTTACCGGTTCGCCTTGACTCTTCATTCAGAAATGCACAAATTCACGCAGTAATGAAGATAGAGAGGTAAAACTTGATACACATGCCTGAAATGCATGGGATTTTACAGAAACAAAGACGAGTGAAAAAATCGGCCAACTTTTCGGCTAGATATTCATCTAATTACGCTCAAATTTCACCCAATGCCTACCTTAGCAAGACATACAATACCACACAATCTTAGCCAAATACACAGACACCCCTTTGTCATGTGGAACTGACCACTACATGTCAAGAGACGCAGACGCGCTAGTATAGAAAGAGGTGGACAAAATTGTGTTGTCAGTACAGAATGGATCGGCGAGGAGAGTTCAGTGACTTTGAACGTGGACTAGTCATTGGATGTCAAATGACTCTGAACACTATGGGGCTTAACATCTGAAGTCATCAGTGCCCTAGAATTTAGAACTACTTAAACCTAACAAACCTAAGGACATCACACACATCCATTCCCGAGGCAGGATACGAACAGACTGAAGCGCTTAGAACCGCTCGGCCACCACCTGATGTCACCTGAGAACAAATTCAACAGGTAGATTTTAACACTTCTAGAGCTGCTAAAGTCTACTGTTGGTGATATGAGTATGAAATGAAAACGTGAAGGAACCATCGCAGATGAACCAAGACTTTAAGTACTGTCATACAGGGACCGTCGGGCATTGCAGAAGGAATCTTTCGTGATTTATAAAGTGCTATCAGCAGTCCAGCTAGCTGGAATTGGGTAAAATGTGGTCAGTTGGTTGGTTGGTTGATTTGGGAGTGTGGACCAAACATGGAGGTCATCGGTCCCATCGAATTAGGGAAGAATAGGGAAGGAAGTCGGCCGTACCCTTTTCAAAAGAACCACCCCGGCATTTGCCTGAATCGAGTTACAAAAATCACAGAACCTAAATCAGGATGGCCGGATGTGCGTTTGAACCATCGTCCTCACGAATGAGAGTCCAGTGTGCTAACCACTGCGCCACCTCGCTCCGTCCACTGGTGAGTCAATGACTAGACACAAATGATTTGGAGTGATGAATCATACTATACCCAGTGGCAATTTGTTGAAAGAGTTTGAGTTTGGCGAATGGCTGCAGAGCGTTGTCTGCCATCACGTGTACTACCAACAGTTAAATATGGAGGAAGTAGCATTACGGTATTGGGATGTTCTTCGTGGTTAGGGTTTTGCCGCCGTACTGCGCTTCAGAAAAAGCTAAATACTGAATGATATGTCCTCATTTTACGTCGTTGTGTACTGCGTACTGTAGAGGAGGAGTTCGGATTTGATGATTGTTTGTATCAGCTTGACGATTCACCCTGTCATAAAGCAGAATTTGTGAGGCGATGGTTTGTGGACAGTGACATTCCTGAAATGAACTGCCCAGCTCAGAGTCCCGACCTGAACTGAATGGAATACCTTTGGTGTGAGCTAGGACATCGACTTCGGACCAGACCCTATCGTCCAACATCACTACCTTGTCTGGTTCCGTCTCTTGTGGAACAATGGGCTGACTTTCATCCACGGGCAATCAGATACCATATTCAAATTGTCCACAGCAGAATTGAGGCGGTCATAAAAGGAGAAAAGTGGCCATACTCCATAGTAATGTCACTAATTGATTTCCCGACACTTTTAATCAGATAGTGTACACTCCTGGAAATGGAAAAAAGAACACATTGACACCGGTGTGTCAGACCCACCATACTTGCTCCGGACACTGCGAGAGGGCTGTACAAGCAATGATCACACGCACGGCACAGCGGACACACCAGGAACCGCGGTGTTGGCCGTCGAATGGCGCTAGCTGCGCAGCATTTGTGCACTGCCGCCGTCAGTGTCAGCCAGTTTGCCGTGGCATACGGAGCTCCATCGCAGTCTTTAACACTGGTAGCATGCCGCGACAGCGTGGACGTGAACCGTATGTGCAGTTGACGGACTTTGAGCGAGGGCGTATAGTGGGCATGCGGGAGGCCGGGTGGACGTACCGCCGAATTGCTCAACACGTGGGGCGTGAGGTCTCCACAGTACATCGATGTTGTCGCCAGTGGTCGGCGGAAGGTGCACGTGCCCGTCGACCTGGGACCGGACCGCAGCGACGCACGGATGCACGCCAAGACCGTAGGATCCTACGCAGTGCCGTAGGGGACCGCACCGCCACTTCCCAGCAAATTAGGGACACTGTTGCTCCTGGGTATCGGCGAGGACCATTCGCAACCGTCTCCATGAAGCTGGGCTACGGTCCCGCACACCGTTCGGCCGTCTTCCGCCCCAACATCGTGCAGCCCGCCTCCAGTGGTGTCGCGACAGGCGTGAATGGAGGGACGAATGGAGACGTGTCGTCTTCAGCGATGAGAGTCGCTTCTGCCTTGGTGCCAATGATGGTCGTATGCGTGTTTGGCGCCGTGCAGGTGAGCGCCACAATCAGGACTGCATACGACCGAGGCACACAGGGCCAATACCCGGCATCATGGTGTGGGGAGCGATCTCCTACACTGGCCGTACACCACTGGTGATCGTCGAGGGGACACTGAATAGTGCACGGTACATCCAAACCTCCAAACCGTCATCGAACCCATCGTTCTACCATTCCTAGACCGGCAAGGGAACTTGCTGTTCCAACAGGACAATGCACGTCCGCATGTATCCCGTGCCACCCAACGTGCTCTAGAAGGTGTAAGTCAACTACCCTGGCCAGCAAGATCTCCGGATCTGTCCCCCATTGAGCATGTTTGGGACTGGATGAAGCGTCGTCTCACGCGGTCTGCACGTCCAGCACGAACGCTGGTCCAACTGAGGCGCCAGGTGGAAATGGCATGGCAAGCCGTTCCACAGGACTACATCCAGCATCTCTACGATCGTCTCCATGGGAGAATAGCAGCCTGCATTGCTGCGAAAGGTGGATATACACTGTACTAGTGCCGACGTTGTGCATGCTCTGTTGCCTGTGTCTATGTGCCTGTTTCTGTCAGTGTGACCATGTGATGTATCTGACCCCAGGAATGTGTCAATAAAGTTTCCCCTTCCTGGGACAATGAATTCACGGTGTTCTTATTTCAATTTCCAGGAGTGTAGTACAGCACATTACACGTTAGAGTTTATTGATGAGGTTTCTTTATGTATAATTTACAGCTCACAGTTATGCGATATCCTGTGTTTAAAGTGTGAATATAAAATTAGATGATATCTTTTTAAATTTCTATTTTACTTTTTATTGATATAAAATTAGATGATATGTTTTTAAATTTCTGTCCTAGTTTTTACGATGGAAATGATTTATAAATTATGAAAATAAATAGTTCCGTTATTAAATTAAAAATACCAGAATTTTCTATTTACACCCTTTACACTCAGTTTAATAGGTAGCACATTATTACTGAATAGGTCGAATTATTTCTGCTTATACTAAAGTCTTTAACAGATATAAGGAATTAATTTAGAAGAAAATAAATTGTTTCTTCTTTTAATATTTAGCTACGGAATAAGATTCAGAAACGTATCTGTGTAATTAGAAGAATCTCTATGTATCACATATTTCAAAAGAAACAACAATCTATTTCTACGATCACCATATTTAGATTCATTTGTTATGTTTTCACCAAAATCCCAATGAATGGGAACTGTTGTCTGAGGGAAGGGAGGGGTAGGGGGAAGCGCCAAATTGTATGTCGCTTCTGTGGCAAAATGTTCTCGAACCGGCCGTGTTCGCAAAGGCAGCATCTATAAGAAACAAAGTTTACTTCGTTTTGCGATTCTCTGGAAGCAGAAGTATCATGCGAAGGAAACGATCTCTTACATTTTTTATCCAGACGAAACTGAAGTCTCATTGCTAAAACTTGCAAAATACCGCACATAATTTTTTTGCTAACTAAGGTTACCACTGACCGGAAACAAGGCAATACAGGCCGAATGCAGTCTATCCCTGATCTCCCAACAGCCCCAACGAGAAATGTCAAGTTATTTCGTATGCTAAAGTAATACTTTAATTTTTGTCTAAACAGAATTTCAGTTTTCGGTTTAACCTACAGCATTCTTTACTGACGGTTTTCATTGAAGTTAAAATTTTATAGGACGTTAAATTGCGTCTTACTGCTTTTCAGTTTCTTCTACAAGATTCGACCCCTCTGCCGGGATTTTTTTCAGCATCTTTTATTGCCTACGGTTAGTAAACGGCCTAGAAGATTTTATTTTTAACTGTCAGTACTTTGTTATCTCACACCATTCTAGTATTTTAGGAGGATGAGTTACTATATGGGCAAGAAAGAAAATTAAATGACTCCTGAAAGAAACGAAGCTTAAAGTCTGGTTGGCGTTAAGATCACGCAGATGGAACGCTAGAGCACATGGATAAGGCGAGAGGCAGAAGTGGGCCTTGCTTTTTGAAGTAAACGCCCCGGAATTAGCTTGAAGTGATTTCAGACAACCAGAGCTTACCTAACGCTAGAGGACCAGGCGGGGATTTGAACGCACTTCTTCCAGTTAGTGTAAAACGAAGTTTTTCCAAAAACGCCAGGGAAAGGCCGTTAAACAAGAACACACAAATGTTTATACAATGCACAGGATCTGAAAACCGCTTCATTTTAATATGGAAGTAAACAAATCTTCTTATCTAAAATATTTACAGCCATGTAAGTGATAGCGACAAAAATGTGTTAAATGTTATTCTTCATTATTCATGGTACAACTCATACTTGAAAGAAAGTAGCGCATCTAGAACTATTCCATTTAAGGAAACCCTGTGCACTTAAAAATACGATCACACTAAATAATTATCTTTTAACAGTTATAGCTTATTTGAGAGGCCCCATTTTCCTCTTTATGAAGAACATCTTGTCCTCCTGCAAACTTACGTGATTGAAAACTAGTGTTGTAGCAAGAATTCCAGAATGTTCGAATCTTAAAATGTAAAGCGTTGACAAATCCAGTATTTACCTCGTAGCTCTAATGTTTGAACAACTACAGCGTACTGGGTATAGTGGGATAGCACCTCTTTTTGCTCGCAATCTAATTTTACTGTATTCAAAACTACATACTTTTACTACGAAAACATGCAAGTGAAATATATCAAAAATAGAATTTGTGTTTTTGGAAATTTCTTTGAGGGGTTTTAATAACAGAACGGATGAAAAGTGTACGCCCAAAAGCCCGCTCATAAAAGTAGACCCTACCGTAAAAACAATTTCAAGAATATACTGCCTTTGGTCAAGGGGAGATTCTGGTCCCCAGGCACGAAAAATGGGCAAAGCTTAGGATTTTTTTCTTACAGATATTGTTTTTATTAAATATCGTTTAGCATTTTATTATACATAAATTCACGTATGGAAACCATTTTTTTATCCCATAACAAATTAAAAATGGCGGCTGCTATCCTTGTCAAAGTATGCGCCTTGCGGGCGTCCTAGTTTGCGCAAAGCGTTGTACAGATTCGCGGTTATTCCTGAAACCCACACAACGTAGAATGATTTGGAGGGGCATCGCGATAGTATTTTGAAAAATACCTAAAAAAATAGCAGTTATCTGAAAAACTTGTTCGGTTCTTGGCATTCTTTTCTAGGTTCAAATGTTTTTAAAAAAAACATTTTTAATAAAAATTTAAAATTTGAATTAAAACAAAAGCCCTCTCCGAGGACCTGTAAATTTAATTATTTTTAATTTTAAAAAAAGTCAAATGAATCGGTTGATCTATCGAGTCTCTAGAGGGTTCGCTCGCTCAAAAAAAAAAAAAAATATATATATATATATATATATATATATATATATATATATATATATATATATATATATATATATATATCCTGGTTGTTTTAACAAACTGAGACATTTCTTGTTCCAAGGCGGCCACGCCTTTTCTCTCAGGTAGCTCCCAGAAACTTCTGCTGTTCGTCCTTATAGCGATTCCAACACATTAATGGTCTTCAGAATAGATTAATAATATTCACTGGATGTACCTGCAGCCACACGTGCTGCTATTTCACAGATTCCGCCCCATAATGAAAATGTTTTGGTACCAGTTTCCAAAAGCTCCCGTTCAAGCTCTTGTTGTCATTTTGCGCATTGGCAACGGTACATGTTTCAAGCAAATCTTCATTGGACAGAAATTCGTATACTGGTCCAATGTTTTCTTGAACTATGTCGTCGAATACCTACAGCTACCTGTATTTCGGTCGGCGCTCGGTTCCATTCAACGCGCTGTTAACTACTAAAATACTTCCAGAATAAAAAAAATCCTTTTGCAGGCATAATCTATACACTTCAGGGATGCAAATTATGTAAAAAATCGATTTATCCATCGGTCTCGATCTGAACGTCTCCTTAATCAGAATAACATCATGACCTAACGTGTAAAGTAAGGCATTTAAGGCATATACTACAGTAAGTTAAAATAATTTCATGACCTAATGTATAAAGGTACTGTTTACAATTTTGTGCATTATTTTGCTATGGAATTTGTAATAACTATGTATTATAAGATTTTGTTAAAATCATATTACGTGAGTCTTTAAATAGTCACATTGAGCAGTCTCGCTTTGCCTCCAATGATGTCTGTTATAACTCTGCTTACCGTTCTGTGAAGTAGTGGAATTTCCAACAAGAATAGTTCTGTGAAACTCAGCTCTGTTAAAATAAAATCGACTAAAGCAGAAATGTAATTGGACACCAAAAAGGGCGAATTCGTATAAATGTTACCCTCATTATTATTACCAGCACACAATGTTAGAGAATTCGGGCCTCGAAAAAGACATTATTAATTGCAGTGATGAGAACAGGCAGTTCACATCAGAAGAATATAAGTAGCTTTAAATGCGAACATTTTAGGGTAAGCTTCATCGCGACTGTTATTGACATTAAATGAAACAACAAGTTTACTGTTACGAGTCACCGTTTTTATTATTTCCACGACGCGTTTAAAAGGTTTAAACCTCCATCATCGGGTGGTTTAACATTAGTTAGTATGACATTTGTGTGTGTGTGTGTGTGTGTGTGTGTGTGTTGTGTTACGCTTTTTTGGAGGAACTTACGGCACTGCCTCCAGTGGTCACAGGTTCCTTTCGCTGTCGTAACACATCACATGTATACTGTCACATTTGTAAACAACCCAGACGCCATATTTGTTTACAAATGTGAAAGTATACATGTGATGTGTTACGACAGCGAAAGGAACCTGTGACCACTGGAGGCAGTGCCGTAAGTTCCTCTAAAAAAGCGTAACACAACACACACACACACACACACACAAATGTCATACTAACTAATGTTAAACCACCCGATGATGGAGGTTTAAACCTTTTAAACGCGTCGTGGAAATAATAAAAACGGTGACTCGTAACAGTAAACTTGTTGTTTCATTTAATGAATGTAAGTAGACTTCCTGTTATTAGAATTTTGGTGATTTGTTTCTCCAGTGTGGTAAAAAATATTAATATGGAGCCTATTTTTCGTAAGCAGTCACCTGGGAGCAGTGCCTGCAAGATCTGAGGCGGGGATCAGCGAAACGGCTATCCTCCTCGCTCATTTCCGTCCCGCGCCTGCCTATGAACAGTGTTACCGGCCGTCTGAAAAATGTTGCCTTGTTGTGTGTTCGCTTGTTGCGGTCTCATAGTTTCTTTCATTTTTTATGTGCAGTTCCGTTGACAAAGCTGAAAACTCACGGGAAACGTAAACGCAGGCAACACACCTACATTTTTTTTAAATATATAAAAACCGAAAAAAGAGGAAATCCAACGACTACCAAAGTTTTAATTGTATAACTAAATGTGCATTGTAAGGAAAATTCACATATCAGTAGTTGAACACACAATACCAATATTAATAATTTATTGGTAACAGCAGTCAATAATAACACGTAGACAGATAATTTGACAGATATTATTTCGCAAGTAGCGAACCTAGTTATGATATCTACTTCTATCGAACCTCTTCAAGTCAGTCACAGCGACGATTTTCACCAAGCGGCATTCATGAAAATGTTTTTGGAACAGCGCTTACCAGCCTGTCTAGACCACGTCAGCACAGTTGTGTCTACATCTGCGAACAGAATTATAATTCTAATCAGCTCAATCTGTGCAGTTGCGTTCCAGTGGTCTCCAATTTTTGTTTACATATTTGTTTTGCAAGGACATAAGAAGCAGCCTAGCTAAAAGAAATTCACTAGTGTCAAACATGGGCCTTAACTTGAGAAACAAACTTCTGGCAATGTACTTCTGGTGCACAAGACTGTATGGATGTGAATCACAGACTGTGGACAAAACCAAACAAGAAGAGAACCGAAGAGACAGAGATGCTCTGCTACAGAAACATCCTAAAGATTTAGCTGACTTATAAGATAAGAAGTGATGAGACCCATTGCAGAATCGGCACAGATAGGAAGATAGGGAAATCACAGAGTGATAGGGTATGTGTTGAAATATCAGGGAATAACGTCCATAAGGAACTGTAGAGGTACAGAGTGTACAGAAAGGCAGAGACTGAAATATGTCCAACAAATAACTGAGAAGCTGCTTTTGATTGATTGTCTTTCAGTTCTCAATTTACTCCATGACGCAAGCAAGTATACTGTAGCATCCTTGGCGACGTATTCCTGTATTGAATCTCGTCTGTTTCAAGCGTCCATTTTCGTTTACACGTGAACACCAAAATTGCGTGTGCTATGAAAGCTGTTTGCTATGCAGTGTGGCATCCAAACGGTGAAAGTGAGGTTATGGAGGACTATCCTTTTTACGAAGAAATCTAAATACTGCAACAAAAGTTAGTAACAAGCAATGATAATATAGTTATTAATGACCAAAGGATAGGAAAATCGTCATCCAAATATTTCAAAACACTTGCTAATCGATATCTAGAAGGCAGTAAATACCACATTTTTACTTTCTTCTTTGTATCTTGTTATCTTGCTAATTTTAAAAATCTAAAATCATTTTTCTTGTCAAAAAATTCTGATTTTTTTTTCATTGTTGATAGATTTTTAATTATCTATCGTTCTTGTATATGCGCGTATAGGAGGTTTGTTCGCTGCAAAACGTAAATATCTTTATACTTTCTGACATTCTTCTCTCTTGTAGGATGACACAACTACGAAAAGTACCAGGAATCGTTGCATGCTTTTTGTTGTGTCATGCAAACAAAGAAACCAACACAACGGAGATTAAGAAGACACGAAAGCGCAAACTCCCGATGTTAGCTGAAGCAGCCTCTGTCCCCTCCCTGCTTCTGCGCATGCGCAGCGTGAACCATATCCGGAAATTTATAACTCCACTCTCGGCAACATCGATAGTCTTTGACGTCATACGCAAACTTACGACGTGAGGTTGGCTATTGATTTACATGCTGGTACGAAAAGCGCACGAACTTTGAACAGAAAGTCAGTCGTGTGAAACGAGTTGTAGTGAGTTGAAGAAGTTAGTTCAGGAGAGCAAATCGTGACGGACCGCTGAGAACCTTGTTGTCATATTCCAAACTTTATACGAATTTGAAAGTTGTTTCGGCATTGCCTTGAAGGAAGCTTACAATGTCACGTTTTTAGCGCTATTATATCTGCGCGTAATCTCTTTTGTTGCGGGATGCAAAGCTGTACGGTGGGTGACTTAACACTCGAATTAACTCTCAAACCGCCTGATTACTCAGAACAGGGCGAGAAAGGGGGGTGGGCGGTGGGAGAGGAGGCCGACGGGGCAGAATTAAAGCTTGGCTTCCACCAGAGTGCCCTTTGCAGTACCCTGACATTTAATTACTTATTTTCATCGACTGACCGAGCTAGCGTTACGTAACTCCACTGCGCCGCAAGGCGGCGCGACTGATCTATTATTTACCGATCGACGGAGAAAAGAACACTTCTGTTACTCCCAAAGTAGTTGAATAACTTATCTACTGAATTTCTGCAGGATATTTCCGTGATTTACAATTCTCTTTCATCTCTCTAACTCCAGCTGAATTTTATAACGCGCGTCCAGATAAAATTAGGTCACTAGCGGTGGCCGATGCTCGGTCACCTGTAGCAACTGACATTCATTTCGAGCTTTGTTTAATTGTAACGTGCCGTCGATGTCGTTATCAGTGGAAACATAGTAAAGCTTATTTCTTCAGCGGCTTAGGAAGCAACTGACGGATGTTCTTCAAACATCATTCTCATCGAAAAAGAAAAAAAGGAAAAATTAGCTTAGCAGGCATGCGAAAGAAAATATAGATTCAGATAGTACACGTGATTGTGCCAGCTGAAACAAACCACTGTCGTGTGAATATCTTTAGTTCCTGCCTCATATTTGTTTTCTCTCCTGAGACTGCGAGAAGAAGGAAAAAATAAGAAAGGAAAATTAGGGTTTGGCGTAAGGCAAATGACAGGTCATTGGAAGCGCAAGTGAAGCTCTGAACAGATAACGATGAGGAAGTAACTGGGTTTTAAAGTCCCCTTCAGTTTGCTTGAAAAAAATTTATGTAAACCACGGAAGACAAAAATTGAGGTTTCTGTGCGGGGGTTTGAATCTTACTTTGCTTCCGTGCGAGTCCAGCGTTCTTAATCACTGCGCTACGTCTCTCGTTTTACCACCAAGGTGGCCGGTACTGTGTATTTCTGTTCATGTACAGTTTGTATAACGTAAACGTTAGCGGAAAACTTACTTCAGTTGCACATTCGGAGTGCCAAGTCTGGCTCTGAAAAGGCTCCATGAAAAAAAGACTGTGTCATTTATTGGTATAAAGACAGGTCGTGTTCGTGTCAATACAATTACTGCTTCGTTCATGCCTGTCTTAAGTTTGAAAAATAATGAAAAACGAAAATCGTGATTAAGCGATTAGGATGAGAAAAGCTCAGCTCCCGATCACGAGTCTGTCATCCTAATCAATATCCGTGTATAGAGTGGCGTTCGTTTTCACCAGTAGAGAAAATAGTCACTTACATTTCAGCTCCTTGAGAATACCAAGATTAACGACACTGATAATACCCTAAGAAAGATTCCACTCTGGAATTTCATCACAGATAGTAACAAGACTGAGCTATAAAATTTCCGGGAATAGACTTTTTTCAGACACATGATTTTCTCAAAAGTTTGTCAACAGTTCACCAGAATTATGACAAGAGGAAAGGAGTACGCTACGTAAAACGTGAAGGATAAGCAAGAGAAAAGAAGGCGCCAAAGAAACGTATTTAAATATCATTCAACTAAAGCTTTGCAGAACAAGTGAATGCCCAGGATCTCCACAGAGAGGGACACCTCATGACGAACACAAAGACGCACATTGATTCCTGAATGTTAAAAAACGTCGACCTTTAGGGCGACTGGCATTAGTTGTGAAAGGAGTCTACTGGGGTACACTTATATGTAGCGGTAACAACACGGTACACGATAACTCCAGTTTTGTAAGCATTCCCAGTTCAAACATTCATTCAAGCATTCCAATAAAATTTTTAAAGAACGTTACAGTTGCAGCAATTTAGGTAAATCTTTTTGTACAAAAAGTTTTTGTAACGCTTTCACACAACACGCTGTATAACTTACAAGGTGAGGCCACGACGTTTGGAACGCTGATTTACTTCAAACTTCGTACACTCGTAGTACTCCATTAGGACAACAAAATGTGTAAGCAGTAGTGCGTTCTTCTCAAGCGTTATTGAGAAAATCGCAAGATAATTTCGGTCGTCAAACATATACCTGTGCGTGGCCGTTCTTACCAGGAAGGGGCGGCATCCTAGTGGCGCCGGAAGGGTAGCTTAACGTGTTCGGTCAGCAGGTTAATTGCCCTCTGTAATAAAAAACTGAGTTAGTGGATCAACGACGAACTGAAACGGGTGTCTTGCGACGTCCGCCCCGAGGAGATGCAACGAACTAAAAAAATTAAAAAGGTGGGTAGCGTTCAAGCGCCGTAATCGCTGAATCGCTGGATCGAGTCCCGTTGGTCAGTTTTTTCTATTTTTTAACACAGTCATTTTCTTTACTACTTATATTACAATTGTTATAATGGGAAAAATTCGTGTATGAACTTTTATTAAATTTACAATGTTATTTGGCAGTCTACAAATTTTATTATCACAAATAATACAATATTCATAACTATCTACAAGTAAACGACCAAACGCATGAAGTGATGCTGAAAATGTATGCTTGTCCGTGATTTGAGAAATCCCTTATAGCTGGAAGGAGCCCGAAACTACTTGTTACCTCTAAGTTTTGACCGGCACAGACGGCTTTCGAAAGATGTACAATTAATCGTCGCTTTCGACATTACGAGTACAATGGCAGCATGGTGTTTTTCGTAAAAACAGGGAAAACATAAAGTTAAACGGCACTAGCTGCATTGAATAAATGCTGTTTCCGCATACGAAAGGTCTTTTGAGGTTTTACGTGGAAAAACAAACCTCGTTAACATTTTCAAAAACCTCTCTTTCAGTCGATAATTTGTAAGCAAACCATGCATAACGCAGCATTTCCTCAAATACCGGCGCTGATAGTTGATCATGCAGTATCGAGTGTATTTCAATAGAACCTTCACGAGAAGCAATTTCTCGTTCTTTTTCGATCAAATACGAACAATTTTGAAGACTCGGACAAGCATAAATTTTTCAGTATCACTTTATGCGTTTGGTCTTTTACTAGTCGATAGTTATGAATATTATATTATTTGTGATAATAAAAATTTGTAGACTGCCAAATAACATTGTAAATTTAATAAAAGTTCATCCGATTACACTTACTTTTTCCATTATATCAATTGTAATGTAAATAGTAAAGAAAATGACTGTGTTAGAAATAAAAAAAACTGACGAACGAGACTCGATCCAGCGATTACGGAGCTTGAACGCTACCCACTCGGCTGCTGCCGCTTCCTGGTAAGAACGGCCACGCACAGGTATATATTTGACGACCGAAATTATCTTGCGATTTTCTCGATAACGCTTGAGAAGTACGCGCTACTGCTTACAAATTTTGTTGCCCTAATGAAGTACTACGAGCGTACGAAGTTTGAAGTAAATCCGCGTTACAAACGTCGTGGCCTCCCCTTGTTAGTACCATTATTATTGATTTACTTCCTACTTCTGTTCAGTTATCAGGAATATCAGTCATTTGACATTATTTCCACTCATGCTCTTTGTAACTACAAGGGGCAATCAAATGAAAACGAAACAGATGGGAAAAGGTTAGTAAACTCTTTATTATTTCAAAAGAAATCGCCTTAGGTGTTTAACACACTTATCCTATTGTGAGACAAGACGGTCCAGTGCTTTCATGTAAAAATGTTCGCAGTTATGATTGTATCCAGGCGTACACTTTTTCGTCTGAAGCACATCGACAGCCACGAATGTCTTTCTTCTGTGCTCCAAAAATATGGAAATCGCATGGGGAGAGATCAGAACTGTTTGGATGTTTAAGGTCTGCCCGGCCCAACTTCTACAGCGTAGTCGAAACACGTGGGTGGGCGCACTTGTTGCCAAAGTTGTTTCGACTACGGTGCAGAAGTATCAGCTGGAAGCCCTCACACATCCTCCATACGGTTCCGATCTCTCCCCATGCGATTTCCTTGTGTTTGGAACTCTGTAAAAAGACGTCCGTGACCGTCGATTTGCTCCGGACGAAAAGTGCACATCGTAGGCAACAGCAAACATTTTTACATGAAGGTAATGGATCGTCTTGTCCCGCAGTGGGTTAAGTGTATTAACATTTACGGCAATTTCTTTTGAAACAGTAAACAGTTTACCAACTTCTTTCCGTCTGTCTCGATTGCATTTGATTGTTCATGAGACTTATGCCTCGATGGGGCATGATACTACGCTAGGTGGGGTCAATTTTTACACATATTGTAGTCTAAATACGTCAAACTCAAAATAATAATCCCGGCCAAGTAGACTTAAAGTAACGTAAGGTGGGGCACCTTGAATTTTCATAGAAATACAAGTTTATTTTCAAACTGCAGTATATAAAATACGTAAGAACAAAGACAGTGTAATATTAGTTAATATAATCGTACAATAAAGGGAAGTTAGCGGGTTCGAGTCCCAGTCTGGCACATAGTTTCACGACAGCGCACACTCCATTTCAGATCCATTCTTTAAATATAAGTTTGTTTCCTTAAAGTCACGGAGATACCTTAAGCCCCTTACAGATACATAGCCGGCCGTTGTGGCCGTGCGGTTCTAGGCGCTTCAGTCCGGAACCACGCGGCTGCTACGGTCGCAGGTTCGAATCCTGCCTCGGGCATGGATGTGTGTGATGTCCTTCGGTTATTTAAGTTTAAGTAGTTCTAAGTCTAGGGGACTGATGACCTCAGATGTTACGTCCCATAGTGCTTAGAGCCATTTGAACATTTTGAACAGATACATAGACATGCAGGTTGTCTTTGAACGTGCAGTACAAAAAAAAAAAAAGCTTCTTTCAGACACTTGACATTTCATCTTTGATACAATGTTTTCTACTTCACGGAAAGTTTCTATACTGATCCAAGATGAACCTCAGTAATTCTGGGGAGACATATTCTTTGTCACTGATAGGTACTTCCCAGAAATAAAATAATCCTGCAGACAAACTTGTAGGTGGGGCAACCACTGCTATGAGTACTGATCGTGGGTATTAATAACAGCTTCAGCTGTATTTTGTTCCTTTATTACTGTACCACTACCGGTTTCGTGGCGTTAAAGCCACATCTTCAGGTGACATATGATTAAAACATTAGAGCGGAAAAGCTAGCAATCTTTTTTCACAACATTTGTTATCCGTCAAATACAAAACCATCGCTAAAAGACGGTATGTCATGGATTCAAAACTGCCAAATTCCAGTATAGTGGATGGGTCCAAAACAAATCGTATCATGCCCCTGCACGCAGTTCCGTACAGATTGGAGAAGCGATGTCTATTTGTTTTGGACCCATCCACTATATAGGAATATGGCAGTTTTTAATCCATGACACATCGCCTTGTAGCGGTGTTTTGTATTTGACGGACAATGAATGTTGGAAAAAAGATTTCGAGTTTTTCCGCTCTAATGTTTTAATCAAATGTCACCTGAAGATGTGGCTTCAACGTCACGAAAACGGTAGTGGTACAGTAATAAAGGACTGAAATACAGCTGAAGCGGTTATTAATTCCCAAGACGAAAATAATTTCTTCTGATGTTTTCAAACCTAGCAGGTATATATATATATATATATATATATATATATATATATATATATATATATATATATATATTTATTTATTTATTTATTTATTTTCTCAAGGCTAACCCACTTCACTGAACACTGACTTATCCCTCCAAAGCTGTATCGCACTGATGTCAGTCACGTCAATTTGCATTTGGTTAGGCACTGTAAAGGGGATTTCGCCTATTCGTCACCACTGACTCCCTCCAAATTTATGGTAAATGCAGCACATGGCTAGAAATGAAAGTGAAAGAAGTGGGAGCGCTACATGGCCAAACTTTTGGAAAAAAAATAACATTTTTTGGGGCGGCTCAGGCGAGGCATGAGCACTTTATGTTAGCGTAATTTCCAGGCATCGCCCGACGCAACGAAAAGAGTGCAGAACAGTAGTCAGGGGGTCGTGGGTTCGAGTCTCTATGCGAAGACTTCATTTTTTACGCTACTTACACTGTAGAATAAACCGAAATAATACTTAACATAATGTATTTACTAAAAAAATTTTAAAGGCTTGAAAATAAAAGACAATAGAAAACTTTCGACCGATAATCAAAAACCGGCGTTTGAGTATCCGGCAAAATACAGGAACAACGTCATTACTTCAGCAAAGTCAGGGAAACTTACAACAGCTTTACACTAACAATTTTTAACTGCTGTTATGAAGCCGTACGTGCAGGAGAACAAATTTCTTCTGTTAACTGACACGTGCGGAAGACAAACAAATCCACAGTTATACGACGTGATTTTTTTTAAGGTGGTGAAGGTCTGTCATGCTGCAGTACTTGTCCCAATACACTCAGCTAGTGCAACCTTCCGATCTCTACTTTTATAGATAGGTAAAGAATCTGATGGCAGAGCTTCAGGACTCCTCACATCTCACAGATACATAAAAGGAAATCACATCCAGAGAAGGCTGCCTCAAAATGTGTTCCACTGTGCATCATCAGCTACCCCCGCCAGTATTTGGCGAAAAGATGCGTTACGAGTGGTTTGCTGCCACGCTGTGCGTTTTTATGAATGTAAACCCCGTTTTTCTTCTATAGAAACTGTGAAACAATCGTGTCATTGTAAAAAAGTGACGTTTGTAACATGTGAACGTGTGCAAGATGCCGATAAAAGTTCTTTCTCCTCTCTTTTTACGATGAGTATCGCCCCAGCAGGTGTAAATCGTCAACTGTAAAATAATAGAAGTATTTAATTTTATATTCGAAGTTTTACCGTACGCCTTACAGTCCCTTTTTGAAAATTCATTTGCTGTTTCAAATTTTCCTTTGCCCTTCCTTTTCACGTCTTTTATGAAAATATTAATAAATATGATATATTTGCAATGTAAGGTAAAAACGGAAAACAAAATAAAAATTTTCGCACAGGGACTCGAGACAACGATCATTCGTTTACCGTTTTGCATTCTTTCCACTGCGCCAAAAGCGGCCTGAAACCAGCGGTAACATAGGATATAAGGCTCATGCCTCGCCTCACCTGCGCCAGAAATACTATTTTCTGTAGACGCTTAGCTATCTGGGCATCTACCTCTGTCATTTTAATTTGAGGCCAAGCGCTGTTTACATCATAAACCCGGCCAAAATCGACTGTGACGGATAGCACCGGTCCCTTGTAAGTCAATATATATTGAAAATACTTTAAGGAAACAAAGAAACTTTACCAAAATTCTAAATCTGTAAACGAGATTTCAAATTCAGTTGACATGATTACAGTTCTTTCGGTGTCTTTTTGGTCAAGATTTATTCACATCTCACACGTGAAAGTGCGGGAAATCTTCGTTCTCCAATAATTTTTCCCAAATCACTAATTTAAATTTGAATTCCTGAACTTGTATGAACAGTGAAGGTTTCTGCTTGCAATCATATTGTGTGAAAAATCCGCTTGTGCTTGATTTTTAGTGATTTTGAACTGATAAATATATATTTTGAGAATTTTTTAAGACTCTTGTGCCACGATAGACACTTTAGCAGAATATTGTAGGACAAGCTGAAATATTCGCTTTTTATATCATTTAATTTTGCCATGGGGTCTTGTCATAAACGTATCTAAAACAGAATATCTGAAAGTGGGAGAAAATACTGTTAACGACTTACAGCTCGGTTCTGATACTGTTAAAGGGTGTCATAATTTTAAGTACTTGGGAGTGACACTGTCGTCCAATAGTAGAAGTATGGATGATGTAAACAATAAAATAGGCCAGGGCAAGCGAGCCATAAAACAGCTAAATGGTACTGTCTGGAACAAAAACATAACGCGCAGAACAAAACATACCATCTACCACACAATTATTGAAAGCATCACAACATATGGTGCAGAGTTGTGGGAACTAACTCAGAGGCAGAAAGATCGCCTGCTGGCTGTCGAGATGGATTTCTGGAGACGGAATTGTGGATACTACGGACTTGACCATATTAGAAATCATTGGATCAGAGAGGTTATGAATGTCAAAAGCACAATCCTAGACTAAATAGAAAGGAAACGCCTACTCTGGTGTGATCACTTACAGCGTATGCCAGACACAAGATGGCCAAAACGGGTATGGCAAT
The DNA here is from genome assembly GCF_023864275.1 of Schistocerca cancellata. Classification (NCBI taxonomy): domain Eukaryota; kingdom Metazoa; phylum Arthropoda; class Insecta; order Orthoptera; family Acrididae; genus Schistocerca; species Schistocerca cancellata. Next base: position 257,971,120 of record NC_064634.1, read on the forward strand.
GGACTCCACATCAAAGAAGAATGCGCGGTAGACCTGCGAGATACTGGAAAGACGACGTCAATGAAGCAATGGCGGCGAGAGGTCTTAATGGAGGAGACTGGAATGACCGTGAATGATGGAGATTGGGATGCGAGAGGCGGCGGTAAGTCCAACTATATTAGCCCTGCGTATGTCTCTTTTTTATTTCCAGTACTATGTCGCACGGTTCAGTCACATTAATATGACCACCTGTCAGAAGCCTCAATAACCACATTTTGCATCGAGGACGTGCAGGAGGAGACCCGGCGAGGTTCTGGAAGGTACTGACTGGGATGTGGATCCACGCCGACTCCAGTGCCATGGCCACCTGCGCTAGGTTACTCGGTTGAGGATCCATGGCACGAACAGCCCAATGGAGGTGGTTCCATGGATTCTCCAGTGGGTTTAAATCCGTGGAGATTGATGGACAGGTGAGTAGACTAGCGTAGTACGGTAAATTCTTCCTGGTGCTTTTCAAACCACGCACGTTCATTTAGAGCTATGTGACTTTCATTGTCCTGCTGGAAGATGCCGTCGTGCCAAGGAAAAAATGAATGTGGTCAGACAGAATAGATACACTATGTGATCAAAAGTATCTGGACACCTAGCTGTAAACGACTTACAAGTTCGTTGCGCCCTCCATCGATAGTGATGGAATTCAATATGGTGTTGGCCCACCCTTAGCTTTGATGACAGCTTCCACCCTCGCAGGCATACGTTCAATCAGGTGCTCGAAGTTATCTTGGGGAATAGCAGCCCAGCCCATTCTTCATGGAGTGCTGCACTGAGGAGAGGTATCGATGTCGGCGAGGCCTCGCACGAAGTTGGCGTTCCAAAACATCCCAGAGGTGTTCTATAGGATTTAGGTCAGGATTCTGTGCAGGGAAATCCATTACAGGGATGTTATTGTCGTGTAACCACTCCGCCAGAGGTCGTGCATTATGAACAGGTGCTCGATTGTGTTGAAAGATGCAATCGCCATCCCCGAATTTCTCTTCAACAGTGGGAAGGAAAAAGGTGCTTAAATCATCAATGTAGGGCTGTGCTGTGATAGTGCCATGCAAAACAACAGGTGGTACAAGCCCCCTTCATGAAAAACATGACCATACCATAACATCACCGCCTCCGAATTTTACTGTTGGCACTACACACGTTGGCAGATGACGTTCACTGGACATTCGCCATACCCACACCCTGCCATCGGCTCTCCACATTGTGTACCGTGATTATTCACTTCCCACAACGTTTTCCCACAGTTCAATCGTCCAATGTTTACGCTCCTTGCACCAGACGAGGCGTCGTTTTGCATTTTACTGGCGTGATGCGTGTTTTATGAGCAGCCGCTCGACCATGAAATCCAACTTTTCTCACCTCCCGCCTAACTGTCATAATACTAGCAGTGGATCCAGATGAAGTTTGGAATTCCTGTGTGATGGACTGGATAGATGTCTGCCTATTACACATTACGACCCTCTTCAGCTGTCGGCGTTCCCTGTGAGTCAACAGACGAGGTCAGCCTGTACGCTTTTGTGCTGTATGTGTCCCTTCACGTTTCCACTTCACTATCACATCGGAAACAGTGGACGTAGGGATGCTTTGGAGTGTGAAAATACCGCATACAGACCTATAACACAAGTGACACCCAATCACCTGACCATCTTCGAAGCCGGTGAGTTTCGCGGAGCGCCCCACCCTGCTCTCTCACGATGTCTAATGACTACTGAGGTCGTTGATATGGAGCACCTGGCAGTAGGTGGCAGAACAATGCACCTAATATGGAAAACGTATGTTTTTGGGGGTGTCCGCATACATTTTATCACATAGCGTACATACTTGTATTGAATCATTGTGCCTTCCAGAATGATGAGATCACTCAGCGAATGCCACAACATCATTCCCCAGACCACAACCCTCCCTCCTCTGGCCATTCTGAGTATTGTTACAGGGCCATATACGCCAACGACCATCTGTACAATGCAGCACAAAACGTGATTCATCTGAAAAGACACCTATCGGCACTCAGTGGATGTCCAGTTGCGGTATTGGCGTGCGAATTCCAGCCTTCGTCGCCGATGAACAGCAGTCTGCATGGGTGCTTGAACCAGGCGTCTGCTGCGGAGGTCTATAAGCAACGACGTTCGGTGAACAGTCGTTGAGGAGACACTGTTAGTAGCACTTAGTTCATCTGAGCGGTCAGTTCCTCAACAGCTGCACGTCAGTTCACCAGTACTCATCTCCACAGCCGTCGTTCACCTGTCACCTACGGCCCGTGGTCACCACAATTGCATGGTGTTCGTTTTAGAGAGCGTCATTTGTCATTCACGGTCTATCTCAACCACGGCGGTACACGAACAGTTCACAGCCTTAGTCGCCTCGGAAATGCTTCCACTCTTGGTCCGAAAGGCAATGACCATACCTTTTAGGACGTCAGACAAATAGCTCCGTTTCCGCTTTACGACTAGGACTGCACTGTTAAAGGATCCCCTAACGCGCTTGATATACCTTCCACTCGACATTCATGAGTGGTTATTGCAAATTGATGTCGAACATAGACGATGGTCACATTAATGTGACTGGATTGTCCAAAGAACAATACTGCTGACCGGCCGAATTAAGGTACAAGTCAGGTATAAATCTTGTACTTATCTTTCTGATACATACTGTAACACAGAAAATACGGCGCCACGCGGTAATTCGTCTTACTGGGGGACCCAGTACCTGGCCGTAGCAGCGTACGTGGCAGCGGCAGTATTACGAGGGTTGTCCAGAAAGTAAGTTCCGATCGGAACCACAGTGAAAATCTAAACTGTTTTCTTTGCACATTTAGTTATACCTTCCAGGTAATTCTCTACACAGTCGCCACTCCGACTTAGACATTTGTCGGAGCGTTATACCAAATTTCCAACACCATCGTCATAGAAGGCAGCCTCCTGTGCTTTCCGATTATTGTCTACGCTGGTGTATAGCGCGTAGCATGCGCGCAATTGTTGTCTTCGTATCCAGCGTTTCATGTGAACAGAGATGATACTCAGGACTAGCCAATTTGGGCTGTGTTGTGGGTGATCGAACAGTTCCCATCGAAAAGGCTGCAAGAGTGTCTTCACTGCCGCCCCTGCAGAGTGCGGCTGAGAATTGCCGTGAAGAAGGAAGTGCGTGGCAGTTGTGTTAGGTGGGCTGCATTCATTAAGGCGAAGCCTCTAAGCGGGCCCTCCTACTTGGTGGGAGACATCGTTGTTCTAGGCAGCTTTACTCGCACACAGTGCGTTCACAACTGAAAAGAGCGTCTTGATGCGATCAACGGTCATACTAGAGACACTGCCCAACACATCTGTGCAAAGCTTCATCAGGTTTTCACTGTGGTCTCCATTTCGCAACCGATCAGAGCTTACTTTCTGGACAACCCTCGTATAATGGGAATACTGACATTAGCAGCATTAGTATTCGTTCGTATAAAATTTTTAGAAGGTTATTGGACATGTCTTGGCAATACAATTTAAGAACAGCAAAAATTACATACTTCATGTATACAAGCATTTACATACTTGAAGAGCTGCTTTAAAAAGGGGTGGGATAGGTAGTTGGCAGCGGCCTTACAGTGGGAACCATCCCGTCATTAGCCTGAAGTAATTTAGGGAAACCGTTAAAAATCTAAAATCAGGATGCCGGAAGGTTGGAAGCCCCAACCCGCTGAATACACGACCAGTCTGTTAAAAACAGTGCTTCCTCATTTAGTTTATACCCGGTGCATACTGTTTTACAGAGAAGTTATTTAATACTGTAAAAGGCTATTGCTATCCTGTTCATTCAATTCTTGTCCCCAGTCACTGCACACATGCAACGTTCGGAGCCCAAGACAACCTAATGAAAAATTAAAGTGCTTTATGTTCACGGCAGTCTCAGCTTTGTATAACTATCACACTAACGTAATGATTTTGGATTACGGCAGGCCAGACTGTTTAATGAAAAGTTTTGTGAATAGTTACTGAATTTACAATGAAATGAATACCCCTAGCTGCATACAGGCGTTGACGTAAGTCAACAGGGACAGTCGAAAATATGTGCTCCGACTGGGACTCGAACTCGGGATCTCCTGCTAAAATAGCAGACGCTCTATCCATCTGAGCCACCGAGGACACAGAGCAAAATGCGACTGCAGGGATTTATCTCTGGCACACCTCCCGTGAAACCCACATTCCCAACTTATTGTTCCGCACTATATTCATAGTGCCCCTGCCCATTATACTCATTACTCGCGGCTTGTTGCCGATTCCCATAAGAGTTCGGGCACTGTTTGTGCATCCGCACAGAAGACGAAGATGGTCAAAGGCCGGTGAGCCTTAACTATATATATATACATATACTGGAAATGACCTCTAATGGAAACCGATCATACAGTTAAAAATAAATTATACAGCTGCTTCAGATGTCACTCCTGGAAATTGAAATAAGAACACCGTGAATTCATTGTCCCAGGAAGGGGAAACTTTATTGACACATTCCTGGGGTCAGATACATCACATGATCACACTGACAGAACTACAGGCACATAGACACAGGCAACACAGCATGCACAATGTCGGCACTAGTACAGTGTATATCCACCTTTCGCAGCAATGCAGGCTGCTATTCTCCCATGGAGACGATCGTAGAGATGCTGGATGTAGTCCTGTGGAACGGCTTGTCATGCCATTTCCACCTGGCGCCTCAGTTGGACCAGCGTTCGTGCTGGACGTGCAGACCGCGCGAGACGACGCTTCATCCAGTCCCAAACATGCTCAATGGGGGACAGATCCGGAGATCTTGCTGGCCAGGGTAGTTGACTTACACCTTCTAGAGCACGTTGGGTGGCACTGGATACATGCGGACGTGCATTGTCCTGTTGGAACAGCAAGTTCCCTTGCCGGTCTAGGAATGGTAGAACGATGGGTTCGATGACGGTTTGGATGTACCGTGCACTATTCAGTGTCCCCTCGACAATCACCAGTGGTGTACGGCCAGTGTAGGAGATCGCTCCCCACACCATGATGCCGGGTGTTGGCCCTGTGTGCCTCGGTCGTATGCAGTCCTGATTGTGGCGCTCACCTGCACGGCGCCAAACACGCATACGACCATCATTGGCACCAAGGCAGAAGCGACTCTCATCGCTGAAGACGACACGTCTCCAATCGTCCCTCCATTCACGCCTGTCGCGACACCACTGGAGGCGGGCTGCACGGTGTTGGGGCGTGAGCGGAAGACGGCCTAACGGTGTGCGGGACCGTAGCCCAGCTTCATGGAGACGGTTGCGAATGGTCCTCGCCGATACACCAGGAGCAACAGTGTCCCTAATTTGCTGGGAAGTGGCGGTGCGGTCCCCTACGGCACTGCGTAGGATCCTACGGTCTTGGCGTGCATCCGTGCGTCGCTGCGGTCCGGTCCCAGGTCGACGGGCACGTGCACCTTCCGCCGACCACTGGCGACAACATCGATGTACTGTGGAGACCTCACGCCCCACGTGTTGAGCAATTCGGCGGTACGTCCACCCGGCCTCCCGCATGCCCACTATACGCCCTCGCTCAAAGTCCGTCAACTGCACATACGGTTCACGTCCACGCTGTCGCGGCATGCTACCAGTGTTAAAGACTGCGATGGAGCTCCGTATGCCACGGCAAACTGGCTGATACTGACGGCGGCGGTGCACAAATGCTGCGCAGCTAGCGCCATTCGACGGCCAACACCGCGGTTCCTGGTGTGTCCGCTGTGCCGTGCGTGTGATCATTGCTTGTACAGCCCTCTCGCAGTGTCCGGAGCAAGTATGGTGGGTCTGACACACCGGTGTCAATGTGTTCTTTTTTCCATTTCCAGGAGTGTATATATGTGTATATGTATATATATATATATATATTATTTCGTGGTGCATTGTCTGCACCTGTTACTTCAAGAACATATTTAAAATTGTAAAATAGCTTTCGTTGATTCTGTATCACAGCTTTGATAAATCGTAGAAATCACGTACCGTAACATGTGAAGCAGCTATATAATTTATTTTTAACTGTATGATCGGTTTCCATTAGAGGTCATTTCCAGTACAGCTTCTTGTTCATAGCGGTGTTACATATGTATATACCATAAAACAAATATGGAATGCAATATTTATAATCATCTTGTGATGGAGACACTTTCTTTCCTTGTTTGCTTCCTGGTTTATACAGTGTGTAACGGGTATAAGTGCATATTTTTGTATGTGGTACCTCAACATATATGCACATTGGTCTGTTGGTTGTTTTCTTCTCTGCGTCTAACTGTCTCCCCACAAACACATCACAAACTTTAGCACCTGATGTTTCGTGCATTGCCGTATCTGGGCAGCGAAGTGAACGACACCTGGCAGTGTAGACGAACCTTTTTGCGTCTACGCGTCCACACTTCAGCACCTGTCGTGCTGCCCAGGGGAAAATAAGCGTTAACGGCTTGCCCTTGCCACATGTACTTGTAGGCACTAATCAACCTAAAAGTACACGATTTGTAACAGTGAAAGTTTACCCCTCGTTTATTAAGCTGATTAATTTTCATCTGAGAAGTATCTCCCTTTAATACAAGCGGACGCAGTGCTCCATGGTTCCCATTTCTACCGCTATGTGTCTAGTTCTTTGGCCGGCCGGAGTGGCCGTGCGGTTCTAGGCGCTACAGTCCGGAGCCGCGTGACCGCTACGGTCGCAGGTTCGAATCCTGCCTCGGGCATGGATGTGTGTGATGTCCTTAGGTTAGTTAGGTTTAAGTAGTTCTAAGTTCTAGGGGACTGAAGACCACAGCAGTTAAGTCCCATAGTGCTCAGAGCCATTTGAACCAGTTTGTCTAATTCTTTCAATTAGGCCCGATAAATTGAGATGTGGGTAACAAACCCGCTAGCTATTCTAATTTAAAAATGAAGCAACGGATAACGCAACAACGGTGAATTGCCATGGAACAATAGGTGCACATTAGGGACTGTAAGACTTTTTTTTTTTTTTTTTTTTTTTTTTTTTTTTTTTTTTTTTTTGGATACTATGAATTCAGTTAGTCGCATGAAGTGCATAATGCCTACAGTGGATATGCCTGGATTGAAAATTCATAGAATATGGTCATTATCTCAGTGGTATGGATGAAGGATACTAAATAACGCTTAGAGGAAATTTCAATTATCATTCTGATTTATTCCGATAATATTTAATAAAACTATTACTCTCAGTGACAAAACCTTCATGAAGCACTCACTATCTCTTGCATCTCGTCATACCGGAAACATAGACAACACTTCGTTGTCAATTACATCCACTAATGATTAAAATGGGTAAAAATGAATGTTACTGAATGGTGGCCTCTTAACACCATTTAGTTCTTGTCACACTTATTTAATGCGCGAAGGAGGGAAGGATACCACCTTTCACTCTCTCAAACATTACTTGTATTACTTCACATGCAGTACCATGCGGATAAGTTCATGTTGAAACCGTGTATTATGCAACCGCAAGGCAACGTGAGCACAACAGCCCAGGCTTCATGACTCCACATTATTCATGCTATGGTTAACGAAAGGCAAATCTAGTGACTACCGTTATGAATGCTGGCAACACGTGACCAAGTTCGACAACAAAGAAACGAGTAAAATAAATCGTTGAATCATGGAAAATTTATATTGCTTGTATCTGGAACTAAACTATGCAACAAATGAAACATTAATGAACCTATCTGCAATTGACCTAAGAACAAGAATCGTTGGTTCATGCCCTCAATCACCTCGCGCCCAAGTCCGCTAGTTGAAACACATTAATCTGAAAATTTCTACAAATACAATATCGCTGAACCTTTCCCGGTATTACTTCACACCTGAACATGTTTCATAATCAATGTTACCCCAAAAGACCTACATTGTGAATAACTTTCCTCACCATCCAAACGATCGCCGCACCACTGCGTCCGTCTCGTTCAATTGGCGGCCCCAGAGTGTCCTAACATGGCGCGTTCCAGGACCAATCGCCAATCGTTCAAAAAAACTGGTGGTGAGGGTAGGACCTCAGTGAGGACCAACCTCACAAACTCTGCCATGCTCATCTCCACTATCTTTGGAATCACGAACTCTCTGCCGAATCTGCTCACGTTGTTATGTTGGTGCTAAACTACCATACTGCTACCATCTTTGACTAACCCAGATTATTAAATATTTCATGCATAATTACGTTTATCCATCCACATACATCACGGGATCAAAGGATGAGAGAGGAGGTGTGATACCAACAGAAGAAAAACTATACGCGGAAGCATTCTTGAATCCAGATGTTAACTAACTAGGCGAAACATTGAAAGGACGCTCTCAGCGTAAAATGAATTATTAAACATGTAGAAATTAATCAGTTAGTTAAATGAAGCGTAAACCTGTGACGTTTCAACAGCTGTAAATATTAGTCTGCAAATGACATAAATACTGGTTTATAAGGTGCAGTCATACGAAAAAGAGACAAAAATAAGTAAACTGTTTTGGGATTCTCTGTTATGCAGGGTCTCTCATTCGATTTTGACTAAGATAAGCTATTCAGTAAAAAAAAGGATTTTTTGCATCTTATAGTCTGACGTCACCGCTTAATAACGAACTGGTTTCCTTTGCATTATTTCGCATAGTTGCTGTGATATTCTGAAGTAAAGTAAAATACCGTGCACATGTCGAAAAATCTGCAGTGAAGAATGCAGTCGTTAGCCAATTTATGTTTGGTGCGTGTGTTTCTTCATATACAGGGTGTTCACTTTAACTTACGACATTAAAATATCTCGAAAACTGCACGTCGGATCAAGAAAAGTTATGATTCCAATTTGTTTGTCTCGGAGGGGAACATCCAATGAAACTACACTCGAACCCCCACCCACCCTATGCGTGGGTACTGGGCCGCAAATTTGAAATCTTAAATGAGAACTCCCTTTTTTTTATTTCAGATTACAATTCTACGGCAAAATCTACTTACTTTTTGCCTGAATCATTTTCTTTGTTTCTCCACAGATGGCGCTGTAATCGGAGGAATGGAAATGGGTACACAATCGTAATTTACGACATGCTCCTCAAGGCCCTTGAATATCCAGTGGCACGTGAGATCCCACCTCCATGCTGTGAGGTTACTACAGGCCAGTATTTCATAACTTGATATTGGAAACTCCATTCGCAGCGTTGTATTCCTCCGACATATCGAACAGAGAACTACTCGGGGCGCCACACTGACCGTGCCTCGAGGCGAACACTACTCTACTTCTCCAGTCAGAGTAAGTGTTCAAATGTAGTACCGCCAACTTCAATACACTTAGTGATCCGTTTTTCAAATAACCGTACACAGGACAGAAGCATATCTGCGGGAATGTCAGCACAGGCGTTTCTGATGCGGTCAACCACGGCTTCAAGGCCTTCACTTGCTCGTACATCTTATCTTTTAAATATCCCTACAGAAAGAAATCCGGCAACTTCAAATCCTGCGACCTAGTGGACCAGTTACTAGGTCGATCTCTGCCGATCCACCGACCAGTGTAAACACGGCATAATACCTCCCGTGCTTGAATTGCATAACGCACTGGGCAAGGGTCTTGCTGAAACCATACAATTTGTCGAACGTCTAGGGCAACATCCCTCAATAGTACCGGCACACCCTGTTCCGAGAAGTTCGATATTTGCGTCCATTCAACGTGCCGTCGACAAAATACGGACCCATGATGCCACACCTTACTTTAACCGACCAAGAACGTTGATGCCAGTGGGGATTGTCTACACCCCAGTAATGCATATTATGTTGGTTAACGCTGCCATGGTTTGTGGATGTAGACTCATCGGAAAACAGTACCTACGCAAAGATCATGAGCGTCGTTTGCATTTGTTGACGTGGCCATTCACAAAACACTACCCGATTATGGAAATAGGCGCCATGAAGTTCTTGATGCTGTGACACGTGGTACGGATGATACAACGGTGCAGTATTGTGACAATACCTGAATCGTGGTGTAATTGTCGCGGTTATGGTGCACTGCCGCTGGTACCGCTATTTCACTAGCTTCTCCTGTAACACATTTCCTACGTTTCCTTTTGCTCGTCTATACGCTGCCATCAGACATAAAGGCTTTCACGACGTTATAGAAGAACGAACGACAGCGAACTTTTTCTGCGAAACGCTCGGCATACATGGCAACAGCAGCCTCAATGTTTCTCCTCCATTCTCCGTAAATCAGAATCATTTCAATTTTTTCTTGCGTTGCAACATTCCTCGACCACTTTGGACGTCTGTTCTCCAAATGATAGGCGGATGTGGAGGCGATAAACACTGCGCAATCTCTGCAATGTTTAGAGCCGCTGTTCTAAGTCTGTACGATACGTAAACTCCGATCACAATACAGCCTGTTATGGCCGGTCGCAGTGGCCGAGCGATTCTAGGCGCTTCAGTCCGGAACCGCGTGACCACTACGGTCGCAGGTTCGAATCCAGCCTCCGACATGGGTGTGTGTGATGTCTTTAGATTTGTTACGTTTAAGTAGTTTTAAGTTCTAGGGGACTGATGACCTCCGATGTCATGTCACATAGTGTTCAGAGCAATTACTGCCTGTTATGATACGTCGTAGTTCTCTACACTGCGACAGAGGAATATCGGAGGAATACTATGTTGTGAATGAGATTTCCAATTACAAGTTATGAAATACTGACCTGTTGTACCCTCGCAGCATGAAGGTGGGGTCTCACGTGCCACTGGGTTATTCAAGGGCCTTGAGCAGCAAGGCGTAAATTATGATTGTGTACCCACTTCCACTCCTCCAACTACAGCGCCATCTGTGGCGAAACGAAGAACATGTTTCAGACAAAAAGTAAGCAGGTTTTTCCGTAGAACAGTAATCTGCAATAAAAAGCTGAGGTTCCCATTGAAGATTTCAAAGTTGCCCTCGCCACTGTAATGTAATAAAATAAAAAACAAAATTATTTGTTTTGTGACTATTAGTGTAATGTAATAAAATAAAATATGAGCCGTGACTTATACAAAAAAGAAACAAACATTAATGCAATGGCTCAGCATAAAAGAGAAATAACTAATGTAGGAATATTATTAACAGTGTAATATGTTGTTTAATTTAGCCCGACATGTATAAGCACTCAGTAAACTAGATCAGTTCTCAGGGTAGTTACGTAATCGCCTATAATTAATTGTCCTTTTCTTATGTATCCAACACTAGGCTCGTGAGAAGTCGTGGGCTTATTGCACCAGAGAATATTTGGCAAGTCTGTTCGATGTATACTACTGTAGTACGTAACTAAATGTCGTGGTTTCGTCTCGATTTCCGACAATATGTGAATACATCTCTCAGGAGCGATGACCTTCAGTGCTTTCCAACAGGCAGTCAAGCACTCAGTCTTGTTTCATCTTCAGATGCATCACTTTTCTCCTTCTGATCAGCCATTATACAAAAAAGCACAACTTACAAAAGAAACATACATTTAATTCGAAACATATGAAACTTAAATAAGATGTGTCAAACATACATTAAGTTAGCTGTTGCAAAACGTAAGTATCGCAGATATGTTCATGGCACTACAAAACCCACATGTGTTATCCTAATCGACATGCAGAAATTTATTTAGTTTTGAAAGAATATTGGTTTCAAGAGGACACGCATATATTCATACAGTTGCAAAGGAAGTACAAATATTACAAACCACATGAGGCGATCCTCTAACAAGATAGATCACAGATAATTCTAGAAATTCAGTATAATATTCTCTATGCTACTCTTGTCTGACAGTACCTCGAACAAAATCGAGTATTCGCGACATATTTCCCTCACTTTCACCTCTTCGGAGCCGCCTCTGGTCCTTCAGAAGCTTTCCTTTCTTTCTAAAATAGCTGCAGACTGGTTCCAGACATGAGCCTCTTTTCAGCTGTTTGTTGATAAGAACGAAGGGTAGGTAGAAGTGAATAGGCATTTGGAGGCTCAAGTTTATATAAATAAGACCACTGATGAGAACACACGGAGGAAGTATAACACTGCTCAAGTGTCTAGAGTAACATCACCAATTGGTGAAGATGGGCCTAGTCAGCCGAAGGATTTATTATTAGTGATTTTTGGGGTGGTAAAGGACATAAAGCAGAACCTAGAAAAGAGAATGAATGAAGTAGAGAATAAGGTACTTGTGATTGTGAACGAAGTCAAGAGTTGAAATAGCTGTGGTCGGTAAGAGGAGTGTCGAGGCGAAGAAAAGGGCCATCGAAGCTAAGAGTACTGCGGAGCTGGCAAGAGTAGAGGCAGCTGGCGCCAAAAAATTGGAAAAATCGCAAATAACCGTGCAGGAATCGCTACACGTCAATGAGGTAGGAACTGCTACAATAAAAGCCCATAGGAAGGAAGCACTTGCGAGTACGACGCAAAGAGTGGAAACAATTGAAGAACGCGTTGCGCATACTACCCAAAGATGCGAAAGCGTAGAAGAACGTGTAGCTCGCCTGGAAAGCCAAGTACAAATTGGTACATCGAGTCCAGAGGCGACGACTGGTGGACATGGAAGTGTGTCGCCTGAGGGATGTCTACCATGCACCGGCTCGGCGCAAGGTAGTGGATTACGAAGCGCGCACAGCAGCCCAGAGAGCGAACGAACGCAAAATTACAGCCCGATCCGAACAACTAACGCTCACTGCCAGTATCATTATGGGGCAGAACTATGTGGTCACAGCACGCACCAGGAGATGTCAGCTCGCCTCGAACAGACGGTCGCGTTTGATACTAGAACCAATAGAAATGTGCAAGAGGGACAAGAGTTTGATTACAAACACTTTTTATCGGTCCTCAAATTCCAAAATTTTCGGGAAAATGGAGACTCACTTCACCCAAAAATTTGGCTGCACAATGGTCTAACACTTTACCAATATTTTGGCCAAGGACAGCAAAATTAGAATTTATCCGCAGGCACATCGAGGGCATGGCAGCTGAGAAAATGAGCGGTGTTGCGGGTACATGCCCAACGTACCGAGAATGCACCGACGCGTTTCTCGGAACTATTGGTCGCGCGAAATGCAAGACCGAATAAAACAAGAAATCATTTTGTGTCCAGATCTGGAGGCGTCAGGATACAAGATCCCCACAAAGCTCTTTGAGGCTTTAATTAAAAAGATTCAGTTTCTTGATGTGCCACATAGTGATGGTGAAATAATTAAGTTCTGTTTCGCGAAACTGCCAAGCAACTACCAGGAAGCGCTTGTATGAAAGTACGGATCGAATATTGAAACATTCAAAAGTCTTCTGTGCGAGTTGGAGATAATTTTTGAAAAAGAAGCAGCGCATGTTCGAAGAAAAGGGCAATATAACCATTACAATGGCGACTTTAGTGGAGCACCGCGCAATAACAACAACATTGACAGGAGGAATGACGGTGATGGAACATCTGAGAGGCAGGACTATGGGAGACAAAATTCAGGACGGCAGAGTAACTTGCAGAGACAAAACGATACCCGCCAGTACGACACGAACTCGAGGCGCAGATATTCAGATGAGCAGCGGGATGAGTCACTAGAAATACGTGGTCCTGATCCGAATTCCAATCGACGAAACAGAAATGGAGGGCGAGTTGAAGCAAGGACCGTGCCGACTCGGCTCGCAGAAAGTCAGCACAAATACTCGGACAGAGCACTGCACATATGTTGAAATATAAGGAGTGCGAGAATGCAATATTTGTGCAGGGGAAAAAGTGTTGGTGAAATCTTTTCGGCTTTCAAATTAAAAAAAAAAACAGAAATGCTGAAAGCTTTTCTCAGTGTGCAGTGGGCCCTAGAGGGTTAAAAGAATCGCCCACCACAAAGCGTACGAACTGCAGACACTGAAGGGCAAAACATCCATTCCTATTCATCACATATCCCACATCAAGCCATTTGTGGAATTGGTTTTGTGTGTGAAACAAAAGTGGTAAAATTTGTAACATATTCTGGGTTAGAAAACATCTTTCTGTTGTGTACATATTAGACATCAATTGTGGTAATTTGTTTTTATTTATATTGTTTAACATGTACATATGTAACTTGTAGGGGCTATGAAAGGACATATGATCTTGCGCGATCTTGGTTAATTCTGAAAGCGAAGTGTCGGTCTAACTCACTGTTCCGGACTTTCCATTACATGGGGGAGCCACCACTCTTCCGAGTCAGTGGTAACACAGACTCGATCTTCATGTGTGTTTTGTCTTTACACTATACCTATTACTGTGTCTTAGTTGAGGAAGAGCTACAGTATGCATATCGACAGTGTTCTGGGCATGCCTTACAGCGCTGCACCATTTCTTTGTTTTCGCGATATTTGTCACTGGTGTTATGGGCACACAATTGTAGTGTTGAAATTGTTTTCAGTGAGTTTTTTTTTCGTTGGCTGTTGGCACGCCACAGCGCGTTGCAACACACTCTTAGTGTTTGGAAGCGGATATACAAAGACGGCCATTGTGCCCGCCCATGCCACTGCTGCTGGGCGTAACCTTTCTGGAGTGTGACGAGTTTCTTGTACGATGGTACGTCACGTCTCTGAATGCGTGCGGTCGTCGGGATTTATCGTAAGAGCGGTGTAATTCAGAAGGTATCGAATTCCTCAACAAGTCCGGTAATTGGTGTCTTGGTGTCAGACCTAGTACCCAAGAGAATTCTGAAAGGACGATATTTAGAAGAACTTGTTTACAGACTTAGAGTCTTTGCATTGTAACTTGCGAAGTCTGCCGTGGTTTTTTGTGTAAATTTTCGAGCAAAAGTTTCAGTATATCCAGTTCCATCTCAGATGAACAGCGACTGACTCAAGCGTATCGGCCACGGCAGAGCAGCAACATCCATCGAGTTGTCTCAGCGGAGCAGGATAAGTTAAATATAGTATTTTTATTAATTTCCATTACTAAGGCAATTGCAGCTAATTTTATCTCGTCTAATATGTGTTCATTGTGTATTTATGACCGGCCACCATGTCTTGAGCAGTTTCAGGGCTCCATCACTAAGTTAAATAGTCACCAGGAGTTGTGTGGATGTTCCAGTGATGGGTAGGTCATAGTTGGGATTACATATAGTAGTTTAGGTTATGGGTAGCGTACTTCAGCTTTTCTTTATCTTAATGAGTCAATAATTACACACACACACACACTAGTATTAACAATGGGCCCATAATATGTAATACTATGGTAAATATTGTCAGCAGAGTATAAGAAATTTTATATTAATTTAGTGTAACAGTACAATTCATGTAAATATTCATTTCTATTAATTTTTTTATTGAATGTACGATTGTGAGAAATTCTTAATGCTGTATTTGTAAAACGTTTTGGGGAGGCACACTGTTTGGACTCTGCTACTCACTCCAACTGCTATCTAGTGGCAACTTCAAACTGGACAGGTCAGACTGTTCAGTATAGTCTGCTCCCCGTCGGAAGAATTTGCAACCTACATGTGGAAGTGGATCTCCCAGGTCCTTTGTGCGCACAGGTAGGATTAGCCGTTGTAATGGGCGAACAGGTAGCTGTGAGACGTAGCGGACGAACGTGTATGTCTTCCAGCTAAGCCAGGAGCCGCAGTTGGCGCACTGCCTGTGCAGGTTGTAAAGTTTAATGTAATAAACACTTATACCAGATAACTTGTACTGTCTAGTTATTGTGAGTGGAAACAAGGGGAGGACAGTAAGTCCTCTCGTACTATACATTCACACTCCAATGTGTCACCACGGGAGGAAGACCCCGTGCGCACATTTTTTGGTCCTCCGCGCCGCATACAGTGACCACGCGGAATTTACGTTCGCGCGGATTTATTTTCCGGTATTTGTGAACTTCTATAAAACCACGTGTGAGCTGCGCACCTTATCGGTTCGTTGTTTACTGCTATCGAGTGTCCCAAGGTCTGTTCGGGACTTCCACAAAAACAGCCTTAACAACGGCGATCGGGGACATATTTGTGAACATTTAATGTGTCTCTAATTCAAACGCGAGAGGCACAGAAACGTGTCGGTGCCAGCATCATCAGTGACGTCACCTCCTGGTCCCGCCGAAACTTCGCGCCTGCCACGCCAGCTGCCCGTGCTCGTGACGCCGCTGCTGTTCCAGTCCACACTGCCTCGTATTGCCGCTGCACCCTGGTAAGTGCAACTGTTTTCTTGCTACTATCATCTTCCTGGTCCTAAAATGGAGCCCTCAGAGAAAACAAAATTAGTCAAGCAGAGAGGTGTAGCAAACGCCGCTCTCGCGCGCTTAGCGAGCTTTGTGCAGTCTGCAGACAGTGCCAGCATCGAAATGCTGGAATCAAAATTAAGTCGATTGACTCGGATTGAGACTGATTTTGAGTCGTCTCAAACACGGCTGGAAATTGAAGACGAATCAGCAGATCATAGTAAGGACAGGGCAGAATTCGAGGATTCGTGGGACTTTGTTGAATCCACTGTCAAGGGCTCAATGAAGAGGTACACCCAGCTTCCGCAGCCTTTGGGCTCGAATCCATCAGGCAGTGTCAGTTCTTTGAAACTACCCGCTATGAACTTGCCAAAATTTGAAGGTGATTACCTTAAGTGGTCATCATACAGGGATACGTTTTTGAGTCTCATTATGAATAACAATTCAACTGATGACGTTCAAAAACTTCACTACCTTAATTCGTCTTTGCGAGGTGAAGCTAAAGACCTTTTGAAACATATACCTGTCACAGCAGGAAATCTAGCGATAGCCTGGGGACTTATTACGCAGAGGTATAATAACCCAAAAATAATTGCAGCCAGACATGCTAAGGCTTTGTTGGCCCTGCCTACAGTCGGTCATGGCACAGCGAGCGATTATAGGCAACTAATTAATCATATATGCAGCCATTTGAAGGCCTTAGAAGCTCTCAAACCTGATGTTCCACTTCATGAAGTTATTCTTTCGGAAGAGATTCTGTCTAATATGCGACCCACAGATCGTCATGAGTGGGAGGTAAAGATGTCTGGGTCAACATTCACCACATTAAATCAACTAATGGATTTTTTGGAAACAAAGTGTCAGGCCCTTGAGTTGATCAGGTTCAGGGATAACACCTCAAGGGATTTGCAAGGAAATGCCAATAATTTAAATCAACCAAGACATGTGAGGAGGGCTCATCTCGTTAATGCTGATGCTGAGGAATCGTGTAATTTTTGTAGTGAACCTCATACTAACACTAAATGCAAAGGGTTTCAGGCACTAAATGTCGATGAGCGGCGGGCATATGTGACAAAAAATAAGCTTTGTTTTTTGTGCATCCACTCTGGTCATTTCTCGACTAAATGCTGGATTTCTCCTTGTAGGACCTCTAAAGGAAGGCACAACATACTGCTCCACAAGCCTGCTGAACCAAGGAGTGGGCAGAATAGTGAACCAGGGGGCCATTCCTTGGCCCATCAAGCTACGAACGGGAAGGCAAACATCCATTGTAATGTTTTGTTAGCAACAGCTGTTGTCAACATTAAAGACAGCATGGGTAGACAGCAGGTTTGCAGAGTTCTGCTAGATAGTGCGAGTCAGCTATCTTTTATATCTAAGGGCATGGCAGAGAAATTAAAACTGAAACGAAGTAAACATTCATTTCCTGTGAAGGGTATAAACAATGCCTTTGCAGCCTCAGTGTTTTACACTTGTGATGTTGAACTGTCGTCTAGGATCAACGACTTTCATATCAGAACCACTTGTGCTATCGCAGACCATGTCACCAGTGACCTACCGGCGAGCAAGATAGACACAAGGTCCTGGAGTGTCCCATGTAATCTACCGCTCGCTGATCCAGAATTCAACAAGCCTGCCACAGTAGATTTAATTCTTGGTGCTGAGGTTTTCTTTGACGTTGTTTGTAAGGAAAGGCTGGTGAAACCAAGTTATCCTTCACTGGTCGAAACAAGATTTGGCTGGATTTTGTCTGGTAGGATACCTTCAGCAGCATGCAACATGCCTCGTTCTACAGTGACCTCGTGCTTTGTTAGAGGTGACAATTTAAATGCCAAACTGCAAAGGTTTTGGGAGTTAGAGGAACTGTCTACGAAAACGATGAGTAGGCAGGTTAAAATATGTGAGGCTCACTTTCAGCGCCACACCGGATGAGATGAAGAAGGGAGATTTGTGGTTCGACTACCAGTGAAACCGGACTGTAAATCATTAGGTGAATCACGACAACAAGCATCTCGGAGACTGGCGCATCTTGAGAGGAGGTTTAAAAGGCAACCGAATCTTCAGAAGGAATATGCTGCATTCATGCATGACTATGTCGAATTGGGGCACATGGAGATCTCTAATCCTCAAGGTATTATTGGTCCAAGGTGTTACCTTCCACATCATGCTGTTTTCAAAGAATGCAGCTCCATTGCTAAGTTGAGGGTAGTATTTGATGACTCTGCTGCCACTTCTAATGGAGTATCTCTCAATGATATCTTGATGGTTGGTCCCACTGTCCAGCCAGATTTATTTTCCATTATTATAAATTTCACTCCTTCAATGTTGCTCTGTCAGCTGACATAACAAAAATGTATCGCCAAGTGTCGCTCCATCCTGATGATAGGAACTTCCAGAGAATTCTGTGGCGAGAATCACCGTCTGAACCGATGCAAGAATATAGACTGTGTACACTCACTTATGGAACCGCTCCTGCTGCCTTTCTTGCTACCAGATGTCTTCAACAGTTGGCTTTAGAGAATCAAAACAGGTTTCCAATGGCATCGCAAGCCTTGATGTCTAGCTTTTATGTGGATGACTTCTTAGGTGGCTCAGATACGGAAGCTGAAGCTCAGGAACTTCAAATTCAGCTGACTCAACTACTTGCATCTGGGTGGTTTGCACTGAGGAAATGGTGTTCCAATAGTCACAAGGTCATGGAAAAGGTTCCTGTGCAGGACAGAGAAACGTCTTTGCCTTGTCATCTCACTGGTGAACAAGCCATAAAAACGTTAGGAATATTATGGCACCCTGGCTCCGACACATTCCAGTGCCATGTGCAGCTGAAAGGTCATCGACTCTCAAAGATTACCAAACGCAATGTCCTGTCTACAATAGCATCAGTCTATGACCGGCTGCGGCTTCAAGGTCCAGCCTTCATAAGATGTAAATTGTTCTTGCAGCGCCTGTGGCAACTAAGCCTTGATTGGGATGAAATTCTTCCATCCAACCTCACAGATGAATGGAATGCTGTTTGTGTGCAACTGCCTTCCCTAAATGGTATTTTCATTAACAGGAAGATCATTCCTTGCCCCTAGCATGTTAAATTAGAAATTCATAGGTTTTTTTGACTCTTCACAGTTGGCATATGGTGTGTGTGCATATGTCAGATGTGTTCTTCCCAATAACAGTGTGTTGGTCTCATTGGCTGCAGCCAAATCTCGGGTTGCCCATGTAAAACAACAGTCTCTTCCACGACTGGAATTATATGGTGCGCTGCATCTTGCCCGACTCATTCACAAGGTGTCCAATGCCTTAGGCATCATAGATAGTGGCGACATTCATTTGTGGACAGACTCCACAATAGTTCTCTGTTGGCTGCAGCATAGCCCTTGTCACCGAAAAACTTTTGTTGCCAACAGAGTCTCTGAAATCCAGGAACTGAGTTCAGTTGCCAACTGGAGACATGTCAAATCAGAGGTTAATCCTGCTGACCACTTATCACATGGTATTAATCCAGCTGCCTTGAGTTCACTTGTTCAGTGGTGGTCTGGCCCGTCATGGCTATCCACTTGTGACCTAGACTACAACACCTGCACTCCACTTAGTGTAGAAGATACACCCGACAGAAGGTGTACACAAGTATCTTTGGTGTCGGTCATCAATCTTGATGATGAACTGCTGTGTAAATATTCATCATTCAAGAAAACTTACAGAGTTTTGGCCTATGCACTGAGGTTTGCTAATAACACTAGGCTTCAACAATTAGACAGGATAACTGGGCCACTCACTCCACAGGAATGCCACAACGCTATCAAAAGGGCATTTGGTGCAGCTCAACACAGTGAATATGGTAATGAGATCGCTTTGTTGAAGGCCAGCTTCCCTATTCCACATAATAGCAAATTAAGGGATTTGCACCCGTTTGTCGATGCCAAAGGTATTTTACGAGTGGGAGGGAGATTAATGAATGCTAGTGTATCATATGATGAGCGCCATCCTATTACCGTACCGCCTAAGCATCATTTGACAAAAATTCTCATAATAGATGAACATGAAAATCTGTTGCACGCTGGGTCACAACTTTTGTTGGCTATGTTGCGTAGGAGGTTTTGGATCCCCAATGGGCGTAACACAGTCAAGGGAGTTATCAGAAAATGTTTAAAATGCTTTAGGCTTAAGTCAAAGACAGCAGTTTAACTCATGGGTGAGCTACCTGCAGCTAGAGTAAACCAGTCTCATCCATTCCAGCACTGTGGAGTAGATTATGCAGGCCCTATTGCTGTAAAGCATGGTGGAAGGCGGAGTAAAGTTACCACCAAGGCTTATATTGCTTTATTCGTTTGCATGGCAACCAAGGCCATCCACTTAGAATTAGTTAGTGACTTGGTAACAATTTCATTTTTGGCCGCCCTCAGGAGATTCATTGCAAGAAGAGGGAAACCATCTCACATGTACAGTGACAATGGCACCACATTTGTAGGTGCAGACAATGAGCTTAAACGTTTTCTCTCAAATGATGCTACTGTTGAAGATGTGGTGAATTTTTCGAGGGAATCAGTTGGAGGTCCACTCCACCTCGTGCCCCTCACTTTGGTGGTCTCTGGGAGGCAGGAATCAAATGCATGAAGTCACATCTCAAACGCATCATTGGCAATGCAGTACTGACATTTGAAGAACTGGCTACTGTGTTAATTCAGATAGAAGCATGCTTGAATTCAAGGCCATTGTGTCTTCTCTCTGATGACCTATATTCTCCTGCTGCTCTCACTCCTGGTCATTTCCTAATTGGACAGCCCCTTTGTGCTCATCCTGAACCCTCTGTCCTTGAGGTTCCTGCCAACAGGTTGCACAGATGGCAACTTGTACAGCAGTTGCATCAGTCCTTTTGGAAGAGGTGGTCCACAGAATACATACATGATCTGCAGCAACGCAAAAAATGGACATCGGAAGGTGCATGTGCTGGTCAAGGATGATAATTTGCCTCCCTTGGTGTGGAGACCGGGTGTCATTGACCAGCTGTTTCCCGGTCCTGATAAGTGTGTGCGTGTGGTTATGGTAAAAATTGCTAATTGGCAGATTAAGAAGGCTATAGCAAAGTTGTGTCCCCTACCTAAGCGTGAATCAGTTAAGTGTTCCCTCAGATCTGTGTAGTGGTATATGATACAGAGCTACTGCCGAATCGTCATTTACGGGAATAACCTGATAATACATAAGATCAGCTTGGGAAGCTGTGGATGTTTCTTATGGACTAACTACTGTTAGTATTGATTTCATGTTTTTATGCAGTGTAGTATTAATACTTTATTGTTTTGTGTCCTGCATGTTAGTACCCACCTGTTTCACATGCAGCGTGACAGTGGTGTTTTGGTGATGTGGGCATCCCAAATGTTAGTGTATTCATGTTTTATGTGCATTGATATTGTGCCTAGTTATATTTTTATTGTTTACTTGTTTTGGTTTTGTTGTTTGTTAAAATTTTGGTATTTGTAAAATGAGAAAACTCATTTTAGAGTGGGAGTATGTTTGGACTCTGCTACTCACTCCAACTGCTATCTAGTGGCAACTTCAAACTGGACAGGTCAGACTGTTCAGTATAGTCTGCTCCCTGTCGGAAGAATTTGCAACCTACATGTGAAAGTGGATCTCCCAGGTCCTTTGTGCACGCAGGTAGGATTAGCCGTTGTAATGGCCGAGCAGGTAGCTGTGAGACCCTGTAGCAGACGGGCGTGTATGTCTTCCAGCTAAGCCAGGAGCCGCAGTTGGCGCACTGCCTGTGCAAGTTGTAAAGTTTAATGTAATAAACACTTATACCAGATAACTTGTACTGTCTAGTTATTGTGAGTGGAAACAAGGGGAGGACAGTAAGTCCTCTCGTACTATACATTCACACGCCAATGTGCCACCACGGGAGGAAGACCCCGTGCACACACACACACTTTATAAAAGGATTTAATTATTGCGCAGGTACTGGGAACAGCGAATGACTGCTGGACAAGAATTGACGCTACAAGGTGGTCGGTGTGGAGTAAATGGGGCTGAGTGGCAGGGGAGGGAGGCAGCTGTCAGTCACGACACATGCCCCCTCCAGCCGAGGGCTCAGAGGTGCGTGCCACCTAGCTGTTCATCACAGTGAAAGTAAGGCGGTGGCTCACCTGGACGACAGCTCTGGGTCAGCTGAGGGCAGACACAACCCTCGGAATCCCACCAGGACGGGTAAACCCGTTAGCGGCTGGCCGAGCAGACAGTATGGCGCCATTCAGCGGTGATGCAGAAATGGGGATTCCACTGCAGATGAGGTGCCGGGCGACGAAGGCGTGCTCTGATAATGGTGGCACGAATGTCGGAGAGAAGATCTCTTGAGCCGCACTTATGACGGACGCCGTTTATAGTTGCTGCACGAGTTCGCATAACTCACTATATAGGCCAGACTGCATGCCCAAAGCAGTTCCGTGCTGGGTATTGCTGGACTACACTTTGTGGTGATTATCTCCTCTCTGTATCCCCCTGGTAGCTGAGTGGTCAGCATGACAGATTGTCGTACCTAACGGCCTGGGTTAGATTCCTGGCTGAGTTGGAGATTTCCTGCGCTCAGGGACTGGGAGTTGTGTTGTCCTTATCATCGTCATTTCATCCCCATCGACACGCAAGTCGCCGAAGTGGCGTCAACTCAAAAGACTTGCACCACGAGACCGGTCTACCCGACGGAAGGCCCTAGCCACACAGCATTTCCATTTTCAATCTCCTCTCCTACACAGAGCAGTTCCAAGCAATCTGACACGTTGATCGATGTGCTATCCTTGTTTCAACCTCCATCATATGACTCCACGAGTGTTGGAGTCAATCTAAGAGTAGAATCCGGTATTGAAATCTTTCGCTGTAGATAAGACCAAGTGTTCCTGTCTTCAGACAGCCAAGTATCTGTCCTAAGGATCTGTCCCGAATCTTGCGGTCCTCAATGACAATCAGAGCCAGTACTTGTGCTTGCCATCATACCACACAGTACTCCAAATAAAAAATAGGCTGTCCTACCACCCTACGAGCTTCCTGTCGACTGACAACGCTTCTACAAAGAGGAAAGGATGACTGGAGATACTTCCAGATGCCATTCCCGTCAGGGTTCCGAGAAACATTAGACTGGTGGCCCATCAAGTGCCCCTTTCTCCATGCCAGGAACCACCACCCCACTCAACAGATGAGTGCAGCGATGTCCGTGTGTTGAGTGATTCATTGTTGATGTTATCGGGTGAAGGATCTTACGGTCAACTGCTTTTTTTTTCGCTCAGACAACTGCATGAACACAGTATTTAAGAGATTAGAAACTGGAAATACAATGTCAACCACATGTATATTGTTTTGTTTTGTAGCTTCCAGTCTTCTTTTTTTATATAAATGTCCATGTTCAAGATATCCTGGTTCCCTATCACCATGTCAGTTGGGAACAAGTTCTTCTTTGTGATGCACACTATGCTACATAATCTTTGATCACACAGGTATACTCTGTCTTTTTTGTGTTCACTAAATCTCTCTATCTCTCTTCTGTTGATGTCCTCCCCCAGTAGCTGAGTGGTCAGCGTGACAGAATGTCAATTCTAAGGGCCCGGGTCAGAGATTTTCTCCACTCAGGGACTGGGTGTTGTGTTGTCCTAATCATCATTTCATCCCCATTGACGCGCAAGTCGCCGATGTGACATCAAATCGGAAGACTTGCACCCAGCGAACGGTCTACCCGACGGGAGGCCCTAAACATGTGACATTTACATTTATTTACTTATGTTGATACCTGTCAATTGTCACTATGTGCACAAAATTCTTGTGTATGTGCCAATAGTTACAAAATGTTACACACAATAATATGCCAAAGTTACATGAGAGTATTTTTGTTTGTGTTTGTGAGTGGGATATCTGCGGTTACAATTCTGGTTAGTGGTGAATGGACCACCAGTCAATCAATCACTGTAAAAAAATTATCATCCTTTCTGTTCAGGG
The DNA here is from genome assembly GCF_023864275.1 of Schistocerca cancellata. Taxonomy (NCBI): domain Eukaryota; kingdom Metazoa; phylum Arthropoda; class Insecta; order Orthoptera; family Acrididae; genus Schistocerca; species Schistocerca cancellata. The sequence goes on from NC_064634.1 coordinate 257,995,247, forward strand.
AAATGGCGTGAATGTGGTTAAATGTTTCAACCATGAATCATAGAAATACTATTTGTCTTTTTAGCTTCATGAAGAAGTATTGAAACGTCCCCTTTGAATAATTATACACGACTGTGCTTAAACTGACACACAATATTTTTAGCGCAACGCAATCTGACTTTCAGAAATCCCTACAAAGGAATGGCCCTGACTAACATTAACCTGTACCTTTCACAAATCACTTACCTCACAAAAATCTTCGTTACTCGAACTACTGCAATACAGCGAACGCCACTACTGCCAGCTAAATAAAAGATTCAAACTACGGAAGGCACTAACTACTGATAGGGATAGTTAGCAAATGAAAGATTTTAATAGAGAACAAACAATGTATTTACCTTAATAGTCATAATATATACAGCAGTTCATAATATCCAGTATAACAAATTTCAAAACTCCGCCATCTCTCTCCCCACATCCACCACTGCTGGCGGCTCACCTCCAACTGCACAACACTACACGCTGTTCACATCCAGCTGCCGCTGCCCAACACTACAATGGCAGACAACAATGCAAACTAGCCACAGACTACACACAGCACAGCTAGTGATTTTCATACAGAGCGCTACGTAACGTTACCAATAAGAAAACATAAACAGCCTACTTACACAGCCCCCATGCTCCCCACAAAAAGTTTTACAAATTGTTTTGGGCAGTGGCCAATAATGATTTGAAAAATTAATTACAGTAACAAAGATATCAAATGCACACACTTATTGATACAATGTTGGTAAAAAGCTAAAATTTTCTCACAGTCCATAAAGACAGTCCTGATCATTCATCACAGTAAAATTGCAGTGTTTTTCCCAAAGTCTGAGCAGTAAAAGAAAATGCACACGGAAGTAGTGGATTTCCATACAGTCTTGAAGAAGTAGTGTTGTCCTTCCAACAGAAAGACAGTGCTGACTCTTGACATGCTGACAGGTAATGAGCCACAACAGAGCAAACCCACAGCAGAGTCGTTCGACGTTTTGAAGAATATTGGTAGGTAGGTCATCACAGAGCAGACCCACTGTAGTCCTGGTAGAGAGTATGGTATTGGTGGGCCACCAGAGGTGCAAACCCACTGCAGTCCTTGTAGAAATTGTGGACAGGCCCACTGTAGTCCTGGTAGAAATTGTGGTATTGGTGGGCCACCAGTGGTGCAGACCCACTGCAGTCCTTGTAGAAATTGTGGACAGGCCCACTGTAGTCCTGGTAGAGATTGTGGTATTGGTGGGCCACCAGAGGTGCAGACCCACTGTAGTCCTTGTAGAAATAATGGTATTGGTGGGTCATCAGAGAGGCAGACCCACTGTAGTCCTTGTAGAGATGGCCAGCAGCCATCTGTTGTGACTGTGCGGGTGCACAATCACCATTGAAGAGTGTTGCAGATAATATAGCAAGTCCATAAACCACCACTTGTACACTCACGAAGTTTTTGGAATTGTCCTTAGAACCAGCAATGCTGTTATACAGTCCCTTGCTGAATTAGTAACACACGTGCAAACACTAACAGTCCCAACTTCTCACATATTGTGCATTACTATGACCAACAGAAATGTGTGCAGTGAAATGAATGCTTACAAGTTACTTAATTTGATTAACTGGTGTCAATTACAATATTATAACATGAGAATACAATTACAAAGGTACAAAATACATCATTAAAGAACATAACAATACAGATAACATTTGTGGTACAGGCTTTACAAAACAATAGAAATAAACATATACATTAGTGTTACAGGAATTATGACATAAGTACATACATAAAAGATCAGAATAATTATTGAAACATCAACTTCACACATGAGCATTAAAACAAAACAGAATAAATAATGTCCAAGCATATTTACAAGGTAAATAACATATTATTAATGACAATTATATTCGAGGATAACAGTGTTCCTCATCATGGTAAATGTAGCTTAGTATTAGAAGAAGAAAAAATTCTATGAAACTACACAGAGACAGGAAGAAAACAAATACACAAGGGCACACAAACACATAGTGGGATAACACAAAAGGAAAGGACAGGGTTCGTTTTCAGTGTAACATTTGGTACTGCAGTCCAACCCAAAACTTTATTCCATAGATCTTTCGTCTTATTTCAACCTTTGCTTCCACCAAAAAAATCCTATCCAAGCATACTTTCTGTATTTTTCTCACATAACCTCTCAGTGCATTTCATCAAATTCCTCACAACTCATTCTCTTATAGGCTACCCCCTCTTAAGCTAACTTAAATCTACTGAGCTCAGATGCTAAACTAAGGGACGAGGCAATGCAGCAGCAAAAAACAATTAACACGAACAGCAATGACAAAAAAAATGGAAAATTGCAAAGCAAGCTACAGTAAATCTAAATTACCAAGCAATGCAACATTACAACTAATATGAGCCAATGTGCAGCAAACAAAAAAAAAATCATTAGTAAACTGGCTTAGCAGAGTAACACAAAGTCAATTCAGTAACACTATGCCTGGCAAACAGCAGCAGCAAACATAAAAAATATAAAACTTATATCTATACATGACAAAGCTCAAGCAGAAAAAATATTACAGTAAAAACGGCCATCTTTAATACCTATGTCACATCTTAACACTAGAGTGATGCATCACAATTTATTCTACAAAAGAAATTACCAAGTACTTGAAAATAAAATTATATATGCACTTATTGTTATCAGTCCCTTCTTATTGTTCTTTCCATTCCAAGAGCTCCTTTTTCGAAGAATGTGGATCATAAAATAATTATTTAATAGATCTGTTGACAGAAAGTGTTCACATTAGCAAATGCATCTAAGTTTATTTTATAAAACTAATGCTGCAACACAGCTGGAAACCAGATATTAAACAAAATGAGCAATCTCTCAACTACAAAGACAATAGATGTAAAATGTTTCTAATCATTTCATTAGGCATTTTAGTAAATATCATAAATTACGAGCTCCACAGTATGCTTTCAACAAGGAAATGTCAATAGCGAGGATTTTTCTACCTGTGCCTCTGAAAGGCCTTTTTTTTTCGGGCGTCTGTCGCAGCTGGGTGCCCATGACGCATTACGTGCAGGTGGTCACTTAACTTTCTTACGGAAAGATTTACGACAGCAGTTTCCGCTATAGTGACAGTCTCATATACAAAATTTCACGGGTCGAGAATTTTCGTTGCAAATGTGTACAAACAAAATCTTATGAATATAACAGTGTCCAAAAAATTTTCGTCGGCATTGTAATACATTCACGCATTTACACACATTTCATAACTCTTAAAGTACTATTCTTGGTTTCCAACATCCTTTTTCACAAATCAGAGTCCCTAACCACTACTCATTATTCCTTACCTTATTACCCATACACATATTCGTCGACATTTCTTCAATATTTCGTCGTAATAAATTCCTCATATAGCATCAGCTTATTAATCATAAACATACCTCAGCAGCATAATACACATCCTCATCGTAATAATAACATCATAACACCTCAGTCAACTCTCAAAATCGTCGTAGCTTCCTAAAATAATTAAAAAAATTCTCTGCTCATGCCAAAAGTGTCATCTGCCTCAAACGTACTTTAAAAATCGTGATCCCATACCAAATACATCATTCAAAGCTCTCATAGTATCACAATGGTTCTGAAAAAATATGAACAGTTCACAAAGTACAGACAAAATACAATTTCGTAAGTGTGAAGTTACCCAACTGTGTAATTGTGTAAACATGTGCCACTGATGTAGTAAAAAAATGTTTGTTTCTCTGTTAAATAATCAGGTGGCTGTGTAATTCTGTGTTGGAGAAATATGGTACCGATGTGTAAAGTTGTATAAGCAAATACCATATTAGCTAGGGCTCCTTGTGCTTGCCAAACACATGGTACACAAAGTAGGCATGTACCCCCCTGAGGATTATTGTAATTATACCCTCAGGTGTTACAGATTACAGCAATGGAATGAAATGTATCACGGAAAACTATCTTTGTAATTCAAAAATCTTTAAAAATAAATGTTTTAAGTACTAAATTAATCACTCAAATACGTGTCCTGTAGCGCTAAATGTGCGTCTTGCTGTAAGATAATCTCTGTGGAAGTGTCGTAGTTATTGTCCTCCGAAAGCTAAGTTTTGCAGAAGTCAATGTACTTACCTCATGATAAACAAAAGTGAAATGCTTTGCGTATAGATGTCTTAGTTATTACGCTTATTGCCATGATGAAGAAAGTACTGTGCTGTAACGTATTGTTGTGCTATGGAAAAGGCTGTCTCATTGTAGCTATACCACAAAAGTTACTACTAAAACATGTTTTACTTTCCAGAATAATTCAGAAAAACTGTGCAGATATGAAACAGAAACACCGCAAAAGCAACATTGTAAATTGTCACTCAGTAGTAGCGTTGTGATAAAATCGTGCAGCTGTCACATAAACTAACCACTGTCTCATCTGGTATTTCACAGAAAGTACCTTAAATCCAGAATGTATTTTCAAGTAAACCAAAATGTTGCATTAGAATCTCATTAGCAGTACTGGTAAATGTTCTAAGTATGTGAGCTTTATAGTCGTTACGTAATCATACAACTAACAAGCGAGAATGTACACACGCAATAACTCTGTGTCATCTATTCACTGTAACAATGCATTCGTAATTACTGTCTAAATATGTTCCCTAGATTCTAGACTGGATAGTTAACTTTAAATCATAGTTGCATGTTAACAGTTTCTAAGTCTGACGAAGCGTACTAGCAATGTGAAGTGAAAAATTTTATGGCAAAGACTAAGTTAAAAAGCAGATTATTTTTCAATAAATGGTTTCACATGTGAAATGTGGTGTAGCCCTTTGCTCTTCCTAGTACGCAGAGTTTCAACTTGAATGCAATTATCATGCGGTATTCGTCCGTAAAGAATACTGGAATTTTGCTCAAGGTTAGCGTCTATGTTATTTTTCCCTGAGCCAGTGGGCGCAAGTGGCTGCCTGCGGTGTGAGTCATTGTCTGTTTCTTTGTTGGCACGCGTCGTTACTGGGATTGGGAGACCTAGCTTCTACAAATTCACGTTGTCGAAAGTGCCCTGCTCTGTTTAAATCCCGCCAGTTCTGATGCAGTTCAGGTCTGTCGTTACGATCATATCGTCTGTCGTCATGTCGGCAGATTCCATAGTTTCTTTCTTGTCGGTTAAGTGATGGAGAATTTCTCCCTGAATTATCACTGCACAGTGGACCGTTGCGTCTGAAGTTATTCTGTCTCCCGTGATAACAATAGTTCTGGTTGCCAAATTGTCTGTTTCTATGAGAGTCTCTGTCATATTCATTACTACGGAAATGCGATCTCTCTCTGTAACTATTACTCTGCCAGTGGTTGTCATACGGGTGGTGTCTGTTTTGGTCACGATTTACGTTGTAAGAATAGGCTTGTCGTGTCCAGTTATTATTTCTTTCATTGCGGAATTGCGACGGATGTGACCTGTAGTTGTTGTGCTCCTGTTTTCGCGTTACGCGATTGTCAGTGTCAATTTCTAGTTCTTGTAACAGTCCCTGAAAAGCTTCAATGTCGTCTTTGCAACGTCCTGCTAAAATAATATGTCGCAAATGTTCAGGTAATTTGATTAAGCAAATGCGTATGAGTTCTGAGGGGCTGTATGGGTTTGAAAGATATTGATTCTTATGCAACATGTCTTCAAAATATTTGACAAGACTGGAAAATTCAGATTGTTCGAAATGTTTCATCATTATGATGTCATGTTTTACTCGGTCTTGTGTAGCTTGAGACCAATACACTGAGAGGAAGGCATGATAAAATTCTCGTTCACTGTGACAATCGTGAATGACCGATCGCATTCTTACAGCTGGTTCATTCTCCAAGTAGCCACACATAAATTCTAATCTGTGTTCTAATGACCAGTTGGGAGGAAAACAATGAGAGAATTGATGGAGCCACGCTTGTGGATGAATGTCGTTGGCAGAATTCTTAAACGTTTTGAATTTACGTGTAGTAATGAACAGCTTATAGTCAAAATCATCATGTCGGCGAGTCGCATGTCGGTCATTGTTACGTCGCTTCGGCGGTTCCATCTCAAAATTCGGTGCACATTGCCAATTTCTTTCATAACTTCCGAAGTGCCCTGTGTTATTATTTTGTGGCTGTTCCGTATTTCTATGTCCCTCTTCCCGTATTGGAGCGCGAGTGTCCTCTGAAATACGTAATTCTTGTATTACCTGTGTCAGCTGATCTTGTACTTCCCGGATTTCTCTTTGATGTTGCGTATTAATTTGATTCAGATTTTGTTTCAGTTTCCTAATTTGTTCGCACTCTTCTGTGTCATTAAAGACTACCGGTTTTGTGTCATGCAGATTCGTAGATATATTATGTAGCTGATCCGAATGTTCAACTACTTTCTCTGATAATGAACTAATTTCCTCCATGTGCCTTTCTACTGTGTCCTTTAAGTTTTCCTGAGTTTTTGCAAGTTGCGTAACCGAATCGGTAGATGAAACTGAGTCCATTTTAGCTTGCAAGGTGTCGTGATTTTCATGAACAATAGTTTGCAGTTCTTTTATGGCTGCTTCGTGATTCTGTAATGCATTTTCATGCCTCGAAAAAATAGGTTGGAAATGCTCACAAATTTGTGTTTTTACGTCATTACAGACTTTTTGACATTTCGATTCAATGTTATGTAACTCAGTAGTTAAATCTTCACTTGTTTGTTCAAGTGTGCTGTCTAACTTCCGAAGATTTTGTTCCATTGTGTCTAACTGTTGCTGTGTTTGTCTCTGGTGTTGTTCCATTGTGTCTAACTTTTGAAGCTTTTGCTGTGTTTGTCTCTGATTTTGTTCCATTGTGTCTAACTTTTGAAGATTTTGTTCCATTGTGTCTAACTTTTGAAGATTTTGTCCCATTTGTTTCTGATTTTGTTCAAGCGTTGTGTCTAACTTTTGTAGCCTTTGTCCCATTTGTTGCATTAACTGTAATAAAAGTGCACTGGTGTCTGAAACATGTTCCTCAGTGCTATTCGGCAGTGCATTTGAACTGGCAATATTCGCATTTTGAAAAGCAGAAAATGTGTCTTGATTCATTTGAGAAAACAGTGAGGACGCAAAACCTGAATATACAGTATTTGCAAGATTGTGTCCTGTCATTTCAGATTCCTGAGGCAAGCTGTTGCCGACCGATCGATCGATAATGCTTCCCTGTTCACTAATTGTTTCACTGTCTACACCATTGTTTGCAGCCCGCTCCATTTCCCTATGTACAATTACCAAATTACTACTTTGAACATTAGTTAATTCATTACTCGGTGGCGCTAACACACTGCTTTCGTCTTCACTGTCATTTCTCAGTTTACTTTGGAGCCTAGTATTACGTTTTTCACACGCCATTATTGTCACAATATTTCACACGACAACACAAAAAAACACAATTTGAAGAGCAAAAATAAGAGAACACATTAACATAGAACTGAAAATAATATTAATTACGCGCTAGCAATAAACAAAAGCTACACTAAATACACAAACTACAAGAAAAAATCAGAAGATTCCAGTGAGGTATCCTGGCAGGGTCGCCATATGAAATGTCCCCTTTGAATAATTATACACGACTGTGCTTAAACTGACACACAATATTTTTAGCGCAACGCAATCTGACTTTCAGAAATCCCTACAAAGGAATGGCCCTGACTAACATTAACCTGTACCTTTCACAAATCACTTACCTCACAAAAATCTTCGTTACTCGAACTACTGCAATACAGCGAATGCCACTACTGCCAGCTAAATAAAAGATTCAAACTATGGAAGGCACTAACTACTGATAGGGATAGTTAGCAAATGAAAGATTTTAATAGAGAACAAACAATGTATTTACCTTAATAGTCATAATATATACAGCAGTTCATAATATCCAGTATAACAAATTTCAAAACTCCGCCACCTCTCTCCCCACATCCACCACTGCTGGCGGCTCACCTCCAACTGCACAACACTACACGCTGTTCACATCCAGCTGCCGCTGCCCAACACTACAATGGCAGACAACAATGCAAACTAGCCACAGACCGCACACAGCACAGCTAGTGATTTTCATACAGAGCGCTACGTAACGTTGCCAATAAGAAAATATAAACAGCCTACTTACATAAAGAAAACATAAACAGCCTACTTACAGTATGTGTGTGTTTGAGTTGGGCAGCAGTAGATAATTCTTAAATGTTACCTTAATGAGAAGCCTGCAAATCCAATAGGTCAACATTTTATTGCAACTTCGAACTTGGCCTTCTGTGTGAGTATGTCTATGACTGACAGTGGGTTCCCTGAGGGTGCATCTGTGTTGGGTGCGACTTACTCATCAATGTGAATAAGATGTTGGCAAAGTCATAAGAAAAATTCCACCTTTCATTTTATCATCAATTTTCAATTTAATCTGCCAATTTGTTTTGACATCTTGGAAACTGTTTGGACAGTTTTTTTTGGGGGGGGGGGGGTGATTGACACACTATCTCTGTCAAGTGAGTCAACCACTACCAAAAATAATCTAAAGTGACTGGGAGGTAATGAGAGGTTCCATGCCCTCTTTTGCATGTCACCTCTCATTTTCATCAATTTTAATAATGTTTTTTGTTATTGCACAGTGGTAACAGGCCAAATAAGGTTATTGTAATGCGAGCATTTGTACTGAGAGCTCCAAATACTTTTCACTTGATTCCTATGCATGCTGCGTTACTTCCCTGGGTGGCCTGTGCAAGTGAGCACCAGAGGACGCAGCACACTGCGTTTCCAGTTGGGGGCTGCACTTCTGCGAATACTGAGAGGGTCGTGCATCAATGGGCTTAAGCGCTTGGTGGGACGACTGACGAAGGTCTAGTTTCGCCTATTGTATGCAGGGCGAAACGACCTGAGAGACATCTGAGTGCCATGTCCTCTGGTGCTCACCTTGCACAGGCCACCCACGGAAGTAACGCAGCATGCATAGGAATCAACTGAAAAGTATTTTGAGCTCCAAAAGAGGGCATGGAACCTCTCACAGTCACTAAAGTATGGAAAGTTGTTGTCCCAGTTGCAGATGAGAGTGAACAATATTTACTGCTAAGGATGGAGTTGAGCGAACTCATGACATTAGTGTATTGTCAGACTTTTGTTGCATTACACAATCATAATAAGCGATCAATTTCAGAAATATGGTACTTAACACAAATACAATATAAGGTATTTCAGTTTAAGTTACCTTCAGTAGCTACAATGTGATATAAAGGAGGGCACTGAAAATAACTTGATAGTCAACTAAAGTTAATAACATAGTATTCCTAGCACTCCTTCCACATGTTACAAGTAATCATATTCCAACTAGATTCCTATTCTGCTCCTATAGAATACATTATAGCTTTATTTTATGATAAATATGGGTGGGCTTATGAAAAATCGTCAGAATGATGACAGGAAAATGAAAATAAAATATGTGAGTATGTGTTAAATATGAACATGAACCTATTACATATAAGCAGAAGACAAAGTAAGTTTCTTACCTTACAAAACAGCGATACAGAAGACACACTGTAGTTAATAAACATGACTAACAAAGTACGTCATATTTAAATAATGGGTAACAGTAACTTAGCTTGGTGCTGGTTAAAGACACAGTGACAGAGTTTAGAAAGCAAACATTTACTACACATAATTAAATATTAGGAAACATAGTCGAAAAATAAGTCCAACTATTTGCCAGTTTTGTATAACAATCGTTTTAGTAAACTGACACAAAAACTGTAGTAGAATCGTTAATTTATGAACATAAAAGAGTACAAATTAATTATTTGAAAAATATATGGATATTTGCAAGGGTAGTAGTAATGTAAAATATGCCCAAAAGGACAAAGGATAAGAACCAAAATATATACAGTGGTGTGGAGGTGTGTGTACAAGACAACACCAGCAGTTGTCTACTATGTGCACTCCATAACCCTTCAGTAACTGAAGAATGGTCAGTGGTGTACGCAGATCATCAATTTTAGTGTACTGAGAGCCACCAGCTCATGGTGACGTTGGTGGGGTGGATGTTATCATCACTGGAAAGCAGCTCATAGAGTGGCTAGATACCATCAAATTATAGTCTATTATAATAAAAGACACTGTCCAGACAGGCCTTGGAGGCCCAATAGTACTCACCACCTGCCGTGTCATTCTCTGCCCTTAGCACCAAATGTGGATTCAGAAGTACACATGGTCAACACTTTGGTCTCCTGGCTGTTGTCAATTTTTGTGACCAGTCTGTTATAGTAAGTCTTTAAAAATATTGAATTAGTCACAGTGATAGCTTTCACTTTTCACAGTAAGGGAGTTCTCATAATTATTTTTCAAATTAGCATAGATTGCAATTTCTTTTAGTACATGAAGCACCATAGAATTCCTTCCTGTTTGTGATGTAAGATGTGATCAGATTTTGCTGTTACTCGCAAAGAAAAAATGTTGTGGCATTAAGATTGGAAAGATGTTTTTAAGTATATTTTCTGTAGCCTCACTTCTGAAAAATATTACTAACAGTTTACTGTAATAGTACAAGATTTCCTTGGATTTTCAGATTATTTGCCAACTTCACATTTATATTTCTCAGGGAATCAAAAATTATCACTATATGAATAAAAAATATTTTCAGTGAATATTTTTGAGTTCATTTTCTGATTTGGTGACCATTTCATTTGATAAGTGCTGAAGTTAATTATGTGAAAATCTAATTTTGAAAAACCAGTTAAAATGTGTCTTATCCACCATCATTATGGAAATTTGACAAATATATACTATGTATGTGGTCGTAAATCCATACATATCTCTTAGATATCAAAGTAGTCTAACTATAAAATATATTGAGTGCAGTGGTTAATTATCAAACCTCTAGTGTATTATAAGCTTTTCACTCACCTGAAAATTAATTAATGCAGTGTGACACATCTTGCAACTACTGATTAAGAGTTCTCATGCCTCTACAAATTCTAAACACTCCAGGACAAAACTTATTGTTTCTGCACACTGTGATCAAAATTGCTACTGTGGCAGTTTTCTACACACGATCAACTGAAATAATTAATATAGCAGTTCAGGTATCAGTGAAAACTGAAGATCATCTTCAGCTAGCAGTAAATCAATTAAACAAAACACCTATAGAGAAAATTTTAAATTCTTATTACTTAAGATGAAAGTTAGGTCATTTCAGTGGAAATGACCAGTTGAGTCAAAATAGTAATTCACAACAAATTCATTAAATGGGTAGTGCATTTGAAATATCTAGGTAAATCGTGGCTGTATTTTTACAAACCATTCACACACTAATATTTGCCCTGAGACAAAAGATTTGTACCATTGATACAGATGCATCACTCCTCCTACATCTTTAGAATATTGAAGTGGATATATAAAGAGATCTTTGCTTATTCCAATGCCAAGGTTTTTCAGGTTGGAATGTTTTTGAACCTGGATAGCGAGCGCATTCTATTTTCATTTACAACTTATCTGTACCTCCTGACATAAACGACAGCAACAAGTTTATGAAACATACCAAATTCATGCAGGAAATAAAAGTTTCAATGGTCAACGAAAACAGTAGACTTTATTATCACTGGAAGATCATATTACGCTCTGAAATTAAAAATTTTTGCAAATGGAACTGTTTTATTCTACATATTATCATATTATGTTCTCGCTCTCACCAGGTGACAGTAGGTAATCCCAAAATTGCGCTACACAGAGTCTTTGCTTCTTGCATGGCACTGGCACTCAAGCCACAGAAGTCCATTTTTGACTGATTTAATTTTGAGAGTAACAGAAAAAACAGCTTTCAGGGAAAAGAAAAAAATGCAGTACTGTGCTAGAGCATAAATTCGGGTTATTCAAAAGAAATGACTTTCCTCTAGCACCAGACTTCTTGCTATCTTATACATTTCAACTTATCTTTATTCCAATTTAGTTTTCGTGCATACAAAATTGTCGATACAGTCTTCTCAGTGGTTCCTTCACCTGTGAAAGACGAGCATTACGAAAAGATTCAGGTGAATCTGACATAAAATTCAAAGCCATAGTTTACTGCAGTCTTTTTCAGCGAAAACAATGATAACACATCTTGATCTGCTGTGCTTGAAATAAGAAAAGTACAAAGAATACCTTGTCTCATGTCATCAAGCACAAGCATCATAATTAATTCGAAACCATAACTGAATCGCTGATTGCAGAAACAACACTTGTCCACTTTTTGGTTAAATTGAGTTAAGAGCTGATTTCCATGTTATGGCTCTCCCTCTTCCAAATGAATACAGAAACAACATTTGTCCATCATTCTTAATGAGACAAATAAGATTCCGATGTTATAAGTGAGAGGAGAAAGAACACTTGTTCAGGACTAGTGCTATTTCTGCAGCCAACATTGACTAGCCTGTTGTGTAATATCATCTCTGTGTTCGCACGGTTTTTCTTTGTGAAGCACAGCAATGTTGAACAGGGAAGATATGGATGTACATGATGGTGGTGAAAGCAGAAAGAGGAAAAAAGGTGTAAAGAATGTTGAGTATCAGCGTGAAATCATAAAAAGGTCGCGAATTAAAGGTTTAGAGTACAAAAACTATAGCGGAAAGTAAGTTTCAAAGAAAAGCATTCGTGTGGACTGCAAGTAAGTAATGTTCTAATATGGGAGAGGTTATATGTCAGTAAAATAGTAAACTAACGATTTATTGCGTGACTGAAATATCTGTGTAATTTTGTAGATGTTGTAGAAACTGCTTTGCAAGAATTCCTGAAGAGGAAAAAAATGAAGTATTTTCACTTTTCTTCAACATGACATCGAACGACCCACAAGATTCTTATCTCCAAGGGCTGATTACTGTAGGCAGTATTTCCAGAAGACGAAGAAGAGTACCAGAGGGAGGGAACTGCAAACAAAGATGCTACAGTTTTCAGTATTTTATTAATTCCAGCACTGGACGATCAGAGGTATGCAAGAAAGCTTTCTTAAGTATCAATGGCGTCACAAACCAAAGGGTAAGGAGGATAAGCAATCTGCTTGCTTGTGGAAAGTCGCCTAGTGGCCAGAGGGGTAAAAATGCATTGGGAAATCAAATCGGTGGTGCAGAAATAAGTTTGATAATTGATCAGAGAAATTCCTATCCCCAAAAAATTGCTAACTATGGCACAAGAGAACAGCGTCATTTAAACTTAATGTTAAAATCATGCATGAGCAGTTCAGATTACGACATCCCCAAGCAAGTAACATTAAGTGCGAATTTTATTTAAAATTATTCAAAGAATGTCTTTCACTTACATTTGGTCGACCACAAGTTGACACATGTGGTACTTGTGAAGCGCTTCAAAATAAATTACGAAACAAACCACTAAATGAAAAGGTTAAGAGGGCTGCCGCTGTAGAAATAATGGTTCCTAAACGCAGGTCTGCAAAGTTTTCTGCTCATATTTGTGAAGTACAAGTATTGTGTCAAAAAAGCGAGAGTGTTGCAGGTATTGCCATAGATTTTATGCAAAATCTGTGCCTTCCTACCATTCCACTTCAGGAAGTTTTCTACTTTTGACAACTCAATGTTAACGTATTCAATATCCACAACCTGAAGACAGGATATGCAACATCCTACATTTATCACGAAGGTGTAGCAAAGAAGGGCCCCAATGAAGTCTACACGTTTCTGCTGGATTACATACGAAACGAGTTGCCACCAAACATAAAATACCTGTATATATTTTCAGATGGCTGCCCACGGCAGAATAAGAATAATACTTTGGACAGGATCCTTATGGGAGTTGCAGCATCTCAGCGTTTACTCAGAATTTATCATTATTTCCCGGTCAGAGACCATTCATTCTTACCTATGACAGGGAATTTGCAGTGATTAAGAGGAAAATTCGAGTTGTCGACAGGATTCGTAGCATCTTGCAGTTTGTAGAACTTATTGTTGCTGCAAGTACCTTTAACAAATACCAGGTTAAACTTGTTTCAACAGAGTTGGGACTGGCTTTCAAACAATGGTAGCCTAAATTTTACAAATGTAATGTCTTGTCTTTAGAAACAATGAACAGCAAAGTGCTCACAAGGAATGAGAAGCAGTCCTTCACCGTTTCAGAATTCATGGAATTTGAATACAACAGTGAGTGTAGTGGGAACGTCATTGCAAAACCATACATTGGAAGCTTGGTGTTACATACTTTTCGTTTACTTTTTGATTTAAAAACAACAGTAACTCTACCGATGGCTGCAGCATACGAAAAATGTGTACCACTAAGTGAGAAGAAAATAGCTGACCTCAAGAAACAGGAGCCGTATATCCCTGAAGAGCACCTATCCTTTTACATAGCTCTCTACAACTGGCCTTCAGTAGACAGCAGAGGGTATGACAGTGAATAATAGACATGGGTACAAGCAATATTTCACCAAGCTTGCTAATTACCTGATTGTAATTTGTAGTTAAAGTAGTTGTTCAGAAGCTGTTATGTACACATAAAATAAGAATTTTGGCAATGAGAAATAATATAGCTGATCTTCAGAAACTATTATGTAGCCTAATAATAACAATTTTTGTATTGAACATAATAAATTTACAAATAAACAGCTAAATAACACAGACTTACATATCTGGCAAACAATTGATTCAGAAACAGCACATGTCCACAAACTTTGCGTATTTAAGTCATTATATAATCTAATCATTACATCACTGAAAATAGTGTCTGGACATCACCAGAAACTGTGCCATTCAAAGTAAAATAGAGCTTTCAAAGAAAGTAGAATACTCAGGCCCACAAACTTATTTTTCCGTTTTTCTCTGTATCAACATGCATGGACTAATGCTGTTTCTGCAATCAGTGATTCAACTTTTGCATGCTTAAATGCAAATACAATCACAGCGATACTCTTTCAGCATTTCATCTTCAGCACTATTTGTAATAATGAGTAGACAGTTTTCTTCCGTCAAGAGTGTTTCCCTTATTAAAGATATACTGGGATTATTGTCAGTGTTGATCTCATAAATCTATCCTTATACATTTGTACCATGTCTTCATGTCTCATGCTATGTTCTTAACTTTCCTTGAATGTCAAGCTATTTCTGGTGTCATCCTTTATGTCAAATTGTAGTTAGTTGAAGGTAACTTAAACTGAAATACTTCTTCTGGATAAATTACAGTCATCAGTTGCAAATAAATTTTTTATCATCTATACCAGTTTTGACAAATTAATTTGTCATCTTCACAAGCTTTGTTTAGCAGACAGTCAATATCCACTTCATAGAAGCATGAGATTATTTTAAAAACTGTTTGACAATTTACGATAACTGAATCACATCTACATATCTGTTGTGTCTGTTTCCATGCTGCTTCAGAGCAACAAAATTGTCCACCACCTAGCATTATTCCCACAAATACGTAAATTATGTTGGCTTACTCAAGCTAAGTTTAACAGAGCAAAATTAACAGAAAAATAAGTTTTAAAAAGATAGTTATATGATATGTCTGTTGTTTCTTAGTAACAGCCACATAAACACGTTCATATTTACCACAAAATGATTGTTACCTGTGTGTTTTAAGAACATAGATACTTGTCCATCAACTTACAGGAGTCTTTTGTTATTGAATCTACATAATTATAACAGTGGAAGGAGTGGCTGGCAAGATATGTTTTTAAGTTTCTCTTGTCACACAAATTGTCCTATGCCATTTCATTTCTGCCCCAGTATTACAAAATAGATAATGGTTGTTTATTGTAAATGCTGGCATCTTATTCTTCATATGCACCATCAAGATAATTATTAATAATCACAACACAGAAAAAGAATTTATAAATGTCCATGAACTGCAAAAGTGGATGCCCATATAGAGTTGAATAATTCAGGAAAGATACTTTCCTCAGTACACCAATATACTGTAATGAATTAATCATTCTAACAGCAAGCTAGCCAGGAACACCTCTCAGAATTGTCAGTCAAATTAATCTCCATTATGTGTGTTGTCACAGTTTGCTGGAGAGTGAAAAGAGCAACTATTTCACAGTTGCTACCATATTACATGCCGACTTATAATTCACCATCTACCATACAGCTACATTTGATGGAATACTATTGTGTCTAGAAATGTCACACCTGAATCGAACACGCTGCGACACCCTCCAGTTGATAACTTTATCACATCACGTATTTCATTGTACACAACTTGGAACTTACATCCTATGTAACTGGTGTCACCATTCCGTACCCTTCACTACTTTTTATTGGCATAATATTTACATTCTTCCTTCTTGAAAAAGAAAGTATGGTTGTTGTAGCTCTGTCGATCCATGTAAAGTTGTCTGTTAATGGAAACTGTTGCATATATTTCCCATAAGGAACATTAATTGGAAATCAAAAAAGATCTCTGACTGGTCAAACAATAAATATCTGATCCTTTACCTAATTTCAAGACAGATCGTTATCTGTGACACATACAAGTACACTAAAAAATTAGTTAAGTGTGTAGAACTAATCTTTTCATTGAATGAGATCGTAGCCGTTTTCTTGTTTTCGGCTACACTCTTGAACTCATTTACAGTATCTACTAGCTTCAAAGTATTCCCAATCAAATGTTTTGCGATCTGGGAAGCTTACTGCTCAAATTAGACATGTTACTTCAGCAGCTGACGACTAAGTAAATATGAAATGATGTACATGAAAATACCCAGCATGCTCTTCAGTTGTTTTCAACAGAATTGGATGGGAAAACTGTCCTGTGAATAACTAACCAATGAATTAAATGACGTCGTACAACGTGCATGCTAGTTAACCTGTGGTTAGCCTATTTCTCGGTTCATCCCACGATTGTGCAACAGGCCCATACAGCTCTCTGATGATCTACATAAGTAGCTACCTAGAGGAGATGTTACTCGCATCTGCTGCAAATCTGAATCTGTACGTGTCCCCTGGGTGGTTCTACACAATATTGGTCCAAATAATTCTAGTATATCCTTGGACACAAAGTTTATATTACTAATTAGAGAAACGGTCCTCTTCAGGACCAAAAAATTTTGTACCAATGTTATAACGTGCCAATTGAACACTAAAGGCATTAGTAGAACCATATACAAAAATTCTACAAATCCTACATGAGAACAAAATTTACTAGGTAGCTATGCAGGAAACTCATGTAGAAACGGATGAGTAGCTTTACTGCAGAGCTAAAATACCTGGATTTGATTTACTTAGTGCTACATATGACAAGGTTTATGATGTAGCAACGCACATCCAGAAAGATATAAAAAAATACCTGCACTGTCTTTACCAGTACCAGAAAGCTATCGTCAGAACTGGTGAAATAACTGTTTGTGAATATCTATTAGCACCAGGCACCAGGTGTCCTGTACATGCCCTAAAACTTCATGACCAGCCTACAGCATACTTGGGAGACTTCAACAGCCTTCATGGACTACGGAAACACAAACATAACGATGAAAATAGGAACATGCTGGTTGACAGAGCTGAATAAAACATTCTCCATCAGGTTGTCGATGCTAAACATCGGTGTACATTCCGTTTTGGTAGCTGGAAAACAGATTTCAGCCCTGATTTAAGTTTTTTGTTGCACAACAACAATGGCTTGCCATACTAATGTCAAGGAAAGTCCTAGATAACTCACTACATAGTTAACACCACCTAGTACTTCTCGAAATAGGTACAAGCATACCTATCATAACATCATTTCCCAGGCCAAGATGGAATTGTAAAAGATCTCACTGGTCTGCATTTCCTGAAAATTTGGATAGATGTATGGAATAGATCACATCAGTAAGTAAAAACTATAAGAGTTTTATTGAAGCTGTGGTACAACTAGGAAACAAAATTTATCCCAAGAGGCTTCTGCAAGCTACATATACCTGAATGGATGGTAAAGTGCAAAATTCTATACAAAAAGTTTTGTGACAACAATAAAAGTAGAACAGTTGATGAACTCCTGCACACAGTCGACGCAGCTCGCTGTCTTCAGTGGACTGAAACAGTTGAGACCTTAGCCCTCTACACCTGAAACAGAAAAGCTTGGTTCTTGCTGAGAAAACTTGGAGATGAACCCACCAAACCGAATCAAGGAAGTTCTTACTCCAAAGCAAATAGCAAATAGCATTGTGTCCATCTCTAGAACCCCTCAGATTCGATAACATACAATTAATGTCAAAAAGTAATTGAAGACTTTCAAACTAACCTATGAATCTGAGTCAGAGTACTCAGCCCTTTCTGCAGTGAGGAAATAATGACAGCTCTCAAAGAAATGAAAGCAAAGAAGGCATCTGCCTTTGATGGCATCCATTCATAATTCTTGATCCACAGTGGAAAGCATGCAAATAAAATGGGTAGCAGAGTTCTTTACTGACATTCTCCAAACTGGTAACATACACCATGATTTGAAAAGAGTACAAAACCATAGACATCTTAAAAACAGGTAAATCAAATGACAAACTGCAGAACTACTGACCCATAGTTTTTCTTAGCACAGTAAGCAAACTTTTGGATCGAACAGTGTTAACAGAATACTGTTAACAGGTTCGTCTTGCTGAACAGGCAGGATTCCTCCCAAACCATAGCTGCCAGGTTTTCTCACTGACAACTTTTGTTCGAACAGTATTTCAAAATAAGCAAAAGATCTCAACTGTGTTACAGATCTGACAGCAGCTTATGATAATGTGCAGAAGATTGAAGCTATGGGAAATATTAAACTTTTACATATCTCAAAATTGGAAACCTCATCAGCACTATATTAAGCAACAGAAGCTTCAAAGCTCTAATAGGTAATAAGATAAGCCATGTAATGAAACTTAATAATGACTTTCGCAAGGATCAGTGCTAGCCCCTGCTACATTTTCCTTACATGTAACAGACATGCCTAAGGTAGCATCAAGAAAGTTTGGATATGTGACGACTGACCTTTTGCTCCAAGCCACAAGATCTAGGTATTGACAGAAAACCTATAGATTGTTGTAAAATACTTCCATAATTGGAGCTTACAGCCAAGTGCTGCCAAAACAGGAGTCACCAGTTTCGATCTTAACAATAATCTCATCAAAAAGAACATAAAAGTATATTTTGAAAGGAAACAGCTGAGGCATAACGGAAGTCAATGTTATCGACGAGTCACGCTTGACAGGACACTCAGCTTTAAAAAGCACATGCTGGAAACGACAGGAGATGGGGAAAGGAAATAACATCTCTTAGAAACTTTGTGGTGCAACATAAGATTCATTAGCTACAACACTAACAACTTTCGTTCTTGGACTGATGTACCCTGTGGGAGAATATTGCACTGTAGTCTGGATCAGTGGCCCATAAACTTAGACTCATCGATACACAGCTCAACAAGACTATGCACATCACTGATGTAATTAAAAACACTTATACTTTCTGGTTGCTTATTCTGTCACATAGCTCAGCCATTTTCACTGTGAAAATATGCTCTCAAGTGAAAGTTTACTTTCCTGCACATGAGGACATACCTGCACTGAATAAAAACAGATTTCCCTGGTGTCACCCACCTCTACAAGGTTCAAAATTTCTAATGGTCAATGGAACAACAATAAAAGACCGATGAGCAGAAATTCGACAGAACAATGCTGCCTAAGAGCAGCTTAAGATTCTTTGCATCTCGTCCATGCCAGCAGGTTTTAAAGAGCACTGCAAGATCTTGTCTGTGTTCAACAGAATAGAAGGTGTGCTGACTCAGTGTACATATGGAGATTAACAATGTCGTTCAGATATGACTGTGGTGCAGAACAACAAACTGTTCAGCATATCATACATGTGTACCCAAAATGATCATTGCCTGGCGATCCAGAGAAGTTTCTGGTGGCCACAGAGACATCAATTGAATATATTCAGCAATTGGATACATGTTTGTGACCTTCTGTGCTTTGTAAATACTGCAAATTTAACTAAGAATCATCATTTTCTTCTGTGTGTTAAAGATGTGTATATATACTGCTAAAAAAAGTTTTCTTCTGTGATGCGATACTAGTCTTACAATAAAAAATAAATAAAAAAATAACAGTCACATATTTCCTTTTTTCAACTACCATCTGCAGTATTGATTACTTCATTGTTGGCAAAATGAACACCTTATATTTCGTTATTCCCTGGCGTTTTCATGTGGTGTATTCCCATACTTTAAAATACATAATGCTGTGAACGATGGCCTACAAAGAAACGTCATGTGATATGATCTGAAGTATAATGCGCCTCACATTTTTTTTTTGTGTTAAGGATATCTTTCAGTCTACTGCTTCCAGTCGTTGCATTTCTAAAAAAAATTCGTATTCAGTCTCCTCTGGTACAATTAACACATTATGTGTCAGTGCCCAGTGATCAAAACGGTACTTCTTAGAAACGACTGAAAGATTGCACAGTAGATATTTTATTTTCTTACAATAATCATTCTGTAATGCTTATGAGTTTTCTTTGTAGCACATTACATTATGATCCTGCTTAAACTGTTTGCCATATAAACTACACAAGTATTTGTAGAATATTTGCACCCTTAATTGTAAATGCTGGGTGTGTCTCTTGTTGTGGTCATAGCTTTCTCCACACTCTGAACATGCATCTTTCTATTTTTACTTTCATTCGTCGTATTTGTGATTGTATGGTTCCACTTTGGATTCAGGAAGGAGAAAAACTTCTCTCTTTAACCACAATACAAAAAAATTCGTGGGACATCAACGAAAACCACACACTTGATACAAGATGTTAGACATCGAGCTACTAAACTCTGTGTGTTTTTCGTCTGCTGTGGCCTACACCTGTATCTCTTTATATGAGAGATAGGGTCCATTGAGTCATAGATGGCTGTCAGGGGCTACATGTAATCTCGTTTATTTGTTATGGAAGTCGGTGTCGTGACATCAGCATCCTCTAAATGAGGGCAGCTAAATGCTTTCATCTTGTTATGCATTTGAGCTGATGGGAATATAATACTGTGATGACTTTTCATGTTATCTTGCTACTGCGAATGCTTAGTGTGCAACACATACATACACAATTAATCCTTGTTCCATAGATCATGAATACAACATTTCCTAATGATGTGGAACATGTCACTTTAAATGAGTTTTCTTTACACAAAATAATTAATTATTTTTTTTTACTATTTCATATCTAAGAATTCATCTGCTGAGTAGAAGGTGTTGACATTCAGAAATTCTTTTAATTTGTTTTTAAATGTGGGTTGGCTATCTGTCAGACTTTTAATACTATTTGGCTAATGACCAAAGACTTTTGCGGAAGCATAATTCACCCCCTTCTGTGCCAAAGTGAGATTTAATCCAGAATAGTGAATATCATCCTTCGTTTTAGTGTTGTAGCTATGCACTTCACTGTTATTTTTGAATTGGGATGGGTTATTAATAACAAATTTCGTGAGTGAATATGTGTATTGTGGAGGTACTGTGAATATCCTGAGTTCCTTAGATAAATATCTGCAAGGTGATCTTGGGTGTGCTCCAGCTATTATTCTGATTAGAGACTTCTGTGGAATGAATACTTTCCCTCTTAATGATGAAATGTCCCAAAATATGATGCCATATGAAAACAGGCATAGTAGGCTAATTTAATGATATGTTCATCACCAAAATATGCAATAACCTAATAGTGTAAGTAGCTGAACTTAACCATTTCAGCAGATTATCGATGTGTTTCTTGAAATTCAATTTCTCATCAATGCACACACCCAGAAATTTTGAGTATTCTGATTTAGCAACAGATTTTTGTTCATAGTCTGTATTTATCAACGATGTTTTGCCATTTACTGTACAGAATAGTATCAACTATGTTTTCTCAAAATTTGGTGATGGTCCATTTGGAGAAAACCACTTAACAATTTTCTGAAAGACATTATTTACAATTTCCTCAGCTGATTCTTGCTTCTTGGGTGTGACTACTATACTTGTATAATCAGCAAAAAGAACTAGCATTGCATCTTCATGAATATAGAGTGGCAAGTCGTTAATATACACTCCTGGAAATTGAAATAAGAACACCGTGAATTCATTGTCCCAGGAAGGGGAAACTTTATTGACACATTCCTGGGGTCAGATACATCACATGATCACACTGACAGAACCACAGGCACATAGACACAGGCAACAGAGCATGCACAATGTCGGCACTAGTACACTGTATATCCACCTTTCGCAGCAATGCAGGCTGCTATTCTCCCATGGAGACGATCGTAGAGATGCTGGATGTAGTCCTGTGGAACGGCTTGCCATGCCATTTCCACCTGGCGCCTCAGTTGGACCAGCGTTTGTTCTGGACGTGCAGACCGCATGAGACGACGCTTCATCCAGTCCCAAACATGCTCAATGGTGGACAGATCCGGAGATCTTGCTGGCCAGGGTAGTTGACTTACACCTTCTAGAGCACGTTGGGTGGCACGGGATACATGCGGACGTGCATTGTCCTGTTGGAACAGCAAGTTCCCTTGCCGGTCTAGGAATGGTAGAACGATGGGTTCGATGACGGTTTGGATGTACCGTGCACTATTCAGTGTCCCCTCGACGATCACCAGTGGTGTACGGCCAGTGTAGGAGATCGCTCCCCACACCATGATGCCGGGTGTTGGCCCTGTGTGCCTTGGTCGTATGCAGTCCTGATTGTGGCGCTCACCTGCACGGCGCCAAACACGCATACGACCATCATTGGCACCAAGTCAGAAGCGACTCTCATCGCTGAAGACGACACGTCTCCATTCGTCCCTCCATTCACGCCAGTCGCGACACCACTGGAGGCGGGCTGCACGATGTTGGGGCGTGAGCGGAAGACGGCCTAACGGTGTGCGGGACCGTAGCCCAGCTTCATGGAGACGGTTGCGAATGGTCCTCGCCGATACCCCAGGAGCAACAGTGTCCCTAATTTGCTGGGAAGTGGCGGTGCGGTCCCCTACGGCACTGCGTAGGATCCTACGGTCTTGGCGTGCATCCGTGCGTCGCTGCGGTCCGGTCCCAGGTCGACGGGCACGTGCACCTTCCACCGACCACTGGCGACAACATCGATGTACTGTGGAGACCTCACGCCCCACGTGTTGAGCAATTCGGCGGTACGTCCACCCGGCCTCCCGCATGCCCACTATACGCCCTCGCTCAAAGTCCGTCAACTGCACATACGGTTCACGTCCACGCTGTCACGGCATGCTACCAGTGTTAAAGACTGCGATGGAGCTCCGTATGCCACGGCAAACTGGCTGACACTGACGGCGGCGGTGCACAAATGCTGCGCAGCTAGCGCCATTCGACGGCCAACACCGCGGTTCCTGGTGTGTCCGCTGTGCCGTGCGTGTGATCATTGCTTGTACAGCCCTCTCGCAGTGTCTGGAGCAAGTATGGTGGGTCTGACACACCGGTGTCAATGTGTTCTTTTTTCCATTTCCAGGAGTGTATATTAAGAACAATAAGGGACCCAACACTGAACCCCCTGGAACACCATTCTTGATACCTCCCCAGTTGGAGGACTCTGCAGGTTTTTGCAGACTATTTGTACTGTTAATTTCAACCTTCTGCATTCTTCCAGTAAGTATGAATTAAACCATTTGTGCACTGTCCCCCTCACACCACAACACTTAAACTTATCTAGAAGAATTCCGTGATTCACATATTCAAAAGTCTTTGAGAGATCACAAAATATCCTAATAGGTGATGTTCAGTCCTTCAATGCATTTGATATTTGACCAGTGAAAGCATATATAGCATTTTCTGTTGAAAAGCCTTTCTGAAAACCAAACTGACATTTTGTTAGTACTTCATTTTATACAAATATGTAATGCTACTCCTAAATACATTACCTTTTCAAGAATTTTGGATAAAGCTGTCAGAAGTGAGATTTGGTGGTAGTTGTTAGCATCAGATCCATCCCCTTTTTATGCAATGGTTTGACAATAGTGTATTTCAGTTTATCTGGAAAAATACCCTCTTTCAGTGAGCTACTACATATGTGGATGAGGAACCTACTTATTTGTTGGAAACAAGCTTTTTGTACTCTGTTGCAAATGCCATCAATCCTGTATGAGTTTTTACTTTTGAGTGAATTTATATTTTCCTAATTGCAGTAGGATACATGGGTTGAGTTTGTAATGGTCGCCTGGTCGTAGATATAGCTAATTGCTATAATCGCACTATTTCACTCCCATTTATGGAGCTTGTTAGCACTTGATATTAGGTTGGCGCCATTAAAAAGCATTGTGTTGTGGTAATCGCTGCTACTTGCTGGATCGCTGCTGTGTCTCAATGCTGATGCTGGCTCTAAATCTGGTTGTCTAGGGTTAAAAACATGAGATCCCGTGTTTTTTATATGCTTTTGATGATAAAGAATGAGCGAAACCAACAAATATGTAAACTTCAAATATTTATTACTCTGGTGGCCATCTTAATTCCACTGTCCACCAAAGACCATGACACAACACAAAGTAGTATTTCCGTTACATGTTCTTTGCATTGTTTATCCACCTCAAACAATAACACACAAACACACTTTACCAAAGTGACATTCCGACTGCCTCCCGACCGTTCTTGCTGCTTGTATTTATAACATTGTCAAAGAACTACTAAAAAGAGATATAGTTTACAAGTCACATGTACATCTGTTATCATAATTTGTGCAGAAAAGTTATTAATTTGCATCGAGTGACATAATTTAACATGTTATTAAAATGACAGACAGAGTTGTTGACTTGACAGAATAATTCTTTGTTACAAAAAGGTCGTTTTTTAGAAGTTTGTCAATTGACTTCTCTACTTTGCATAAATAAGTAAATAACATGAATTATTAAGAATTACATTGGTTTTCGTCTAAAATAGAATTGATTACATGAATACTGAGTGAAAACGCTCCTAGTGAACAAATAGGTTTCACTGGGTGATTTTTATTTAAGGAGATCCAAAATACCTAAGTTGGCCACTATTTTTCGTACTTCATATTAATTATTTAAGATGAACTTAGTGTTTTTACATGATGACATTTGCTGTATCAGTGATCAAGTGATATAAACTTGTGTGTGGGTCAGTTACTCAGTATAATTTAATGGTTTGACTGTTTATGCAGACATGTTATGCAATCATTGTTAACATACACAATAACTTTTCTATAATCATAAATACTCGTTAAACTGGTTGAATTTGGAGGGTATCACATACTTCGGTACAGTAAAGCCTTTAATATGTTCCGTTACAATACCCCCCTCGGGTAATATCATTTACAGAACGTTAATGATATTAGCCGACTAGG
Organism: Schistocerca cancellata; assembly: GCF_023864275.1. Classification (NCBI taxonomy): domain Eukaryota; kingdom Metazoa; phylum Arthropoda; class Insecta; order Orthoptera; family Acrididae; genus Schistocerca; species Schistocerca cancellata. The sequence goes on from NC_064634.1 coordinate 258,020,513, forward strand.
ACAAATGTGTCAAATGGTTAAAATTTGGGAAAGTACTACTTTAATAATTTTTTTTGTTTTTCTATGCATAATGTGTATGTATACAAGGACCGTTACACCGTTTAAAAATGACTTTTTCCTGCAAATATTTTAGTTGTGTTGTTTCAAATGCACTTTGTGTTATGGCTCTCAGTATGACAGCATAATAAAAATATTTAGTAATATATGAAAGTAAAAAAAAAGTTAATCTTTGCTCCCAGTGAGCCACATGGAAAATGATCAAAACCAGACACAAATATATCACATGCGATTTTAAGATATATAAAAAATATATGTAAATTATTTCAAAGTCAGTTCTCATTGAGTCACAGATTAATCAAGATAATAGAAGGAACATAAATATATTACATAGATGGACAGGTCATATGTCTATAGGAAAATATTGCAACTGTCTGCTCTTTTTGAGCCACATAAAAAAAATGAAAACAAAGAACATAATTATAAGTATGGACATGATATATAAACACAAACACTAGAGAAGTCACATGTATAAACATAATATGCATTTAAAAAAAAGGAAATATTTAAAAAACTTGTCTCTCATTGAGACACATAGTCAAGACAGTACAAGAACATATTAATACTAAAATTGGACACTTAAATTGGTCACAACATAACACAAACATCAAACTTGGTGAACATCTGATTAGCTGTAGAAGATTGTACACAAATCTTGCACAACAATTTTTACATTGTCTTATTTGGTGCAGTATGTCCCATCTTCAACAATACAAAAAGAAAGTAATAAATGTTTGTCACCTTCTTGCCCGTTGCAAGTAAAGATGATGTCTCAAAATTTAATATTCAATAGTGACAAAAAAATATAAAAACATTCTCTCAGAGATCTGGAACTTTTCCAGGGGCTGTAGGGTGAGTGGTAGTTGCTATTTGACACACCCAGTAAAAATCTTTGCTGATCACATGCTTTATGGAAAATGGGTAAGTAACTGTATTCAAACAGGGAAATGTGCTTAATCATGTTTATATGGTTTCAATTTAGTGATGTTTCTTAATCCAAATAACCTTCTTGATCTGGGAAAGATAAGTTTATACGCATTAGGATGTGGGCTTTCTTTTATTTCAAATGGACAAATGTCAATGTTTACTTTAACATATAGACAACCTAGCTCAACATCTTTGTCTATTTCAGTATTTTCAAACAATAGATCATTTTCAATTTCTTGAGTTCCTAAGTCTAATGTCTCTTTCCTACACTTAGACACATCCCTCTCTGTTTGCAAAGGATTGACATTTAAACATAAACCTTTGTTTTCATCTGTTCCTTTTAACACTGTGTTGTCACTTAACAACCTACTGTTTTCACCCCCTTTTTTATAAAGTCCACTACGGATTCTTGTCCACCATGTAGGATACAAGGTTGCACTTACCTTTGCTAATTCTTTCCAAAAGGCATCTTTGTTTATACAGTGTCCATAGTTGTTCCACAAAACTTCTAAAAACTTTTCCCCTTTTTCTTGAAGACACACATTTGCATTCCATCCCTTTATATTTTCTTTAATATTATTATTACCATTCTCATAGATTAGTGTTTCATAGTTCCCAATCGGCAATAGCTTGTCCTCAGATACACATTCCCTAGTCTGCATTTCACTTAAATTAACCTCATTATTACCCATGTTTGACACATCACTTACCTTTCCCACATAATCACTTTTCAATTCTACAAATACTTTTATTTCTTCCTCCACACTCTCATCAACAACATCACTTGATTTAGGATCATTATTTAAATGTCCCTCTATTACTTCCTCCTCCTCCACAACAACCCCATCTTCAGTTTCCCCCCTATGTATCTGAATCTCAGCAATTGAGTCTTTGGCTCCATTAACCACTTCATCATCCCCCTTCTTATCAAATAAACCCCCCAAAATAGATTCTATTTGTGGTGTGTCTGACTTGTTATTAACACCAGTATCTTTTTCAGCCCAACTATGGAACTCTGCAATACCTTCAACTTCTGCACTTTCACTAACTACCTGTGCTTGAACACTGTTTTTATTAACTGTATCACTTTTACTCATAGTATCCCAAAACCTTTTATTAAATTCTAATTTATTCATTCTAACAACATCAGTATTTTCATGGTACTTACTCTTTACATTGTATCCTCTCCTTTTCCAGTTTCGGTTATGTGTTATCCTGTCATAATATTGTCTAGCCCCAAAACTATGGACATCTAGTGGGACTGTCCACCGTTTCCCGGCTGGTTCCCTCGGTCTGTCCGTTTGTAGTTGTCGTTTTGTTCACTAGTTTCAGCAAACCCCCTTCTATCTTGTTCTCTTCCCCAATACCTATTTCTATCATTCCTGTGATCTCTCCTCCATCCTCCCTCCTGTGTATTGTTTCTGAAATCATTTTCATATGTCCTTCTCCCCTATTTGGAGCATTATTTCCAGAATTTTCAAAGTCTCTCCTCCCATAATAATCTCTATTTACATTCCTGTTCCACCCCCCATACTGGTTGTTGCCAGAGCCAAAACTTTGGTTATTTTCTCTTTCCAAGGCCCTATCTAATCTATCGACAAGTTTCAGGAACTCTTCCATTGAATCGTCTGGTCCATGGACCAATTCCCACTGCAGTCTCTGGTAACCTTCTTTTTAAAACATCAATTTGTGTCATAATATCAAAAGAGTTATTCAAGGGGGCAAGCTTTTTCAATTGATCTCTGCAAAATTTTTGCATTCCCCCAACTTTCCCTCTATACACTGGTCCATTTAGAAATTCTGACTTTAATCTGGCTTGTATGGATTGTACCCAAAACTTGCAAATAAACTTAGCTTCAAACTCTTCAAAAGTATTCCAAGAATCATTATTCTCATTTGCTCAGGATAGGGCCTCCCCTTCTAGAAACCGTTTTACTAACTTAATTTTTATGTTATCTGACATTCCTACAACAAACATATCCTTACATTGGTGAATAAAGTCAATAGGGTGCAGATTTTCACCAGGAAAGCATTTCACTTGGATGTGCCCATACATTGTATTTTGATTGTAAATCGTTTGTTTGGACATCAATGCGTCCTCCAATTGTGTATATTTAGTGTGTATATTTTCTACTTTTGTATCTACATTAGTGGTATACAGGTTGTATTCTTGTTTAAGGTTTTCTGAAGTTTTGTCTATTCTCTGATCTAATCTTTCAGCTTCAGTATCTACTCTGTTATAGATGACAGCAATGCTGTCTGTGTAAGCTTGTATGTTTTCATTTAAACTTTCAGCTTTAACTTGAAATTCTTTTCTGAAATGTATCAACTGTTCTCTAGTGCCCTTACTGAGGGTAGTTTTAATTTCCACAGACTTCTCATTGAGATGATTATTTAATAGATCAAAATCCAAACTTAACTTATCCAGTCTATCTGTGTTTTCTTTAAGTTTCAAACTTACTTGTTCACTTGATTGTTTAAAATCCAAATGTACTTGTTCACTGGATTGTTTAAGTGGCGAGCTTATTTGAGTTGCAAACCCTGCTAGCCACTCTGTTAAGTTTAATTGTTCACCATCTGCTGGTTCAATTTTTACATTTCCTACGATCTCATCACTCTCAGGTAGAGACATGTTAACTATTAATTATTTTAAATGACAATAACAACAAAATACCTTGCTATATGTAGCTATGATATGATGTCGTGATCGGTGTTCCTGTTGGTTTCTCCACTTCTATTCGGTTTTATCGAAGCTGAAGTCTTGATTGGTGAATTCCATTGACATAATCCAGACGTTAATCTTCCGAGAGGCGTAGTCGCACAAACACACTTTATTTATTTATTTATTTATTTTTGACATATTTTCACTGTTGCCACACTGCACAAATAAACTTTTTTGGAATGCTAAGCACTTAAATTTATCGCTGCACTATTATCATCGATGCACTTAAAGCTCCCGGCTGAGCCCCCACTTTTGTAATGGTCGCCTGGTCGTAGATATAGCTAATTGCTATAATCTCACTATTTCACTCCCATTTATGGAGCTTGTTAGCACTTGATGTTAGGTTGGCGCCATTAAAATGCATTGTGTTGTGGTAATCGCTGCTACTTGCTGGATCGCTGCTTTGTCTCGATGCTGATGCTGGCTCTAAATCTGGTTGTCTAGGGTTAAAAACATGAGGTCCCGTGTTTTTTATATGCTTTTGATGATAAAGAACGAGCGAAACCAACAAATATGTAAACTTCAAATATTTATTACTCTGGTGGCCATCTTAATTCCACTGTCCACCAAAGACCATGACACAACACAAAGTAGTATTTCCGTTACATGTTCTTTGCATTGTTTATCCACCTCAAACAATAACACACAAACACACTTTACCAAAGTGACATTCCGACTGCCTCCCGACCGTTCTTGCTGCTTGTATTTATAACATTGTCAAAGAACTACTAAAAAGAGATATAGTTTACAAGTCACATGTACATCTGTTATCATAATTTGTGCAGAAAAGTTATTAATTTGCATCGAGTGACATAATTTAACATGTTATTAAAATGACAGACAGAGTTGTTGACTTGACAGAATAATTCTTTGTTACAAAAAGGTCGTTTTTTAGAAGTTTGTCAATTGACTTCTCTAATTTGCATAAATAAGTAAATAACATAAATTATTAAGAATTACATTGGTTTTCGTCTAAAATAGAATTGATTACGTGAATACTGAGTGAAAACGCTCCTAGTGAACAAATAGGTTTCACTGGGTGATTTTTATTTAAGGAGATCCAAAATACCTAAGTTGGCCACTATTTTTCGTACTTCATATTAATTATTTAAGATGAACTTAGTGTTTTTACATGATGACATTTGCTGTATCAGTGATCAAGTGATATAAACTTGTGTGTGGGTCAGTTACTCAGTATAATTTAATGGTTTGACTGTTTATGCAGACATGTTATGCAATCATTGTTAACATACACAATAACTTTTCTATAATCATAAATACTCGTTAAACTGGTTGAATTTGGAGGGTATCACATACTTCGGTACAGTAAAGCCTTTAATATGTTCCATTACAAGTTTCAGTTTTATCAAATTGCATAGGTACTGCCTCTTCCATACACTGCCTTGCATTTTCTAATGAAGAGCTAGATCTTATTTTCTCTACAACATTTGAAAAATGACAAAATGTTTTCTACTTCTGACTACTTGTTAACAAACTTTTCATTGTGTTTGATAGAAATACAGTCTTCCTGTGCTCTCTGTTGCTCTGTTTCCCTTTAAACAATATTCGAAATTGTTTTAATTTTATTATCATATATGCTAATCTCAGAGATAATGCACATACTTCTGTACTTCTTAATAACTCTTCTTAATACATTGCAGTAGTTTTTACAATGTTTCACTGTTTTGGGGTCATTGCTCCTCCTAGCTATAATATACATTTCTCTTTTCTGTTTACAACATATTTTTATCCCTTTAGTAAGCTATGGCTGTTTACATTGTTTCTTACAATTATATTTCACTGTTTTCTTAGGGAAATTGTTTTCAAATATACTCACAAAGGTATCATTAAATAGGTTAAATGTCAAATTAGCATCATGTTCCCTGCATACCTCGTCCCAGTCTAACTGTTGCAAGCTTTCCCTAAAATTTTGAATTGTTCAATCATCAATGGAATGCACTATTTTGGAGGACTGTTTTTAATTAGTGTATGGAGCTATTTCATATACTGTAACTACCTGTGCGTCATGATCAGACAGATCATTCTTAAGAGGAAAAGTTTTTCTATGATCAAATTTATCTTGGTCTATGAAAACGTTATATATCAGTGTGCTGCTTTCCTGTACCACACGAGTAGGCAAATCAATAACTGATGTCAAATTGAAAGAGCAAAATAATACTTCAAGGTCAAGCTTTCTATCGGTCTCTTCCAGAAAATCTACGTTGAAATCCCCACAAACAATAATTTGCTTTTCTTTGTCTGACAGGTATCACAACAAAGAATCCAATAGGGACTTGTACATGGCTACAATTATAAAGGTGTCATTATTTAGTTTAAGCTCACATGAACATGCTTCTATATGTCGCTCCACGGAAAATTTTTTAGTTTCCAAATTTTTCACACTATGACTGATTTTAACAAATATGGCAACTCCTCCTCTCTCCATAGTGCTCTACTTACATGTGCTGAAAACTTATATCCACCTGCTTTTACCATTTCCGTACCTGTGACTATGGGATGTTCAGACAGGCATAGTACATCTATTCCACCCTCAGTTTCTAAATCTTCTAAATAAACAATAAGCTCATCTACTTTGGTTTTTAATCCCCTGATATTCTGATGCAATACATTAACGATATGTTTCACTGTGCTTTTATGCAAATCTTGTGACATACTAACATTATTTTTCGCCGTACTGTTATGAGAATCTTGTGATATTATCACATCTCTAGTACCTGCGTGTCTGAACTACTCATTAAGCTTAATTTCAATCAATGTAGGATGACTGGACACTGATCTTAGCCTAAACAAGTACTCCCATGACTTTCAGTGCCACCCCTTAAAGATTTTGCTATCATACCAACAAGTTTACCCTTCCCTTTCCTTTTGAGATGAAGGCCATGTCTTGTGAAGTCCCATCAATAAGAACCAAACCTAACCCTGATGAAGTAGCCACCCAAAGCAATTGATCTAGCTCTATATTGACCCTCCTGACAGAGCTGTTCAATTGGGGCTGGTCATACCACATGAAAGCAGGAACCAAGCCAACATTTGTATGGTTCGTTGCAGATACTATTTTTATCAGGTCACACTCTATATTGTAGCCCTGATCCCTTTCAATACTGTTTCCCTCTCTATCCACTACCACAACATGATCCTGCTTTGTAAAACACTTGCACTCTACCATCAGTACTTTTTTAGAAAACGGGTCATTTATTGAAAAAAATGTAGTTCAGTGATACTGAGGTTAAAACCTTTTCTATTAGAAATTGTTATACAGACTTACATTTCTGCATCTTTTATGCACTAGAATTGCCTTGGTACATAGTCTGTGTCTTCTTCAGAGTCACAACAGCCCAATGCTTGCCTCCGCTTTTCTTTCTTGCTTCTCTTTTCATTCGCCAAACAGCTAATTCTGCTTCACATACACGAATCTAATTTAGTTCCCGCAGTCCTTTAGCTGTGTTGTGTCCAGACCTTACCCCTAACTTCTCCAGAACCTTAAGTCCTTCATAGTTACCACCATTAAAAATTATTACAGCATCAGACACTGCTAACTTTAGAGTCATGAGGACAACAAATACCTTTTGAGGCACACGGCACCACACAAAGTTTAACTTCACCACCACAAAGACAGCAAGAGGCATTTTCAGAAAGAACTTGTGCAAGGATTTGCAGATCAAAAATGACGTTGTCCATAATATCATTACTCTTACCACATTCACCGATTTCTAAAGTTACTGTCCTTTCCAATGCACTAGGGGGCGCGGTCACTTCAGAAACATTATCGTGGTTTCCATCACTGCTAGTACATATGTTTTCAAGTACTTCAGAAGAAAATGCAGGTCTCACGTATCTGTCACCCGCAAATTTGCGTTTCTTGAAGTTACTTTTACGCTTAGTCATTTTATTTACCTATAAAAAACAGTAGAAGTTAGCTTACCACAAAAATAGCCGATAATCACACTACATTCAACTAAAGCTAGTATCAGACACAAAGGACTGATTTGTTTATTCTTAACGCCAACTTCTGAGACATAGCAGTAGGCACAAAACAAAGCAATTCGCGGCCTACTACGCCGTGTACTTCCCGAGATATGACTGCTCAACTGCGGCAGTATATGTGAAGCTGCGAAATTTGACAGTCACATGCTAACATTTAAAATATTATTTCAAGGTCTCACAATTGTCTGATTTTAACGTACTATATACCAAAATGTTCAGGAAAGTCAAAAGTGCATTATGGAGTAGAAAACAGAAATGTCAAATTTCAACGAATTTCACATAAAATGTCCCAGCTTTATGTGTTGATCGGATTGTGCTTCAGCAATACATAGGTAAGTATTTGACTGTGAGCCATGTGTGTTAAGACTAGTGATGTATGTTGAACCCCTGTTATTACAATTCGAGAATACACACAGAATTAATCATAGAGGCTGATTCACATTATGCATCAATAGAACAGAATGGACCATCAGTCATCATCATCGTCATCGATTGTCAAGATCATCATTATCAGTATTAATGACTTGCCACTCTGTGTTCATGAAGATGCAAAGCTAGATCTTTTTGCTCATGATACAAGTATATAGTCTGCATCATGTTGGAAGGCGACCCAATTTTCAGTCATTCTGCGTATTCGACTCTACTAGCCACTGGCAGCCAATAATATTCATTCTCTTTCCGAGCTGGTAGCAGCGAGTTATAGCTAGACAGCGAGAATCTCGCACCTGCATGCCGCAATGTTGCCGTACTTCGCGACAGCCGAATTATTCATTCAACTGTTAGTTTTTTGTATTCGTTTCTTTCTTGCCGCAGTACAGGCGTGAATGTGTTTCTGTATCTGTAACATTAAGTTCGATTTTTAAAAAGAGCGAGGTGATGGCAATAAATGTGAAGTCCTTTTCAAGCATGCGAGGAGGATTACTTACCGCATTTATAATTTTTTCAAATATTAATTTAAAAGGTGGTGTCCTGCTATTGGCGTTTGAAAGCAAAAGAATGGACTCCAGAATAATGTGGTGTTAGCAAGAGAACTGTAAAGAGAATTGCAAACTAAAGTGTCAAAGCTGTAGGAACCACAGAAAAAGTTGGTTTCGTGTTGCCTGCAAAACATCGAAATAGCAAGGAACCTGTAACACAAATGGATGGGTTTAAAAACGATGTTTTAAAGTACTCCTTGTGACTGATGAATGCCTGACATCACAAAAACGTGTTGCAACTATGCAGAAGAAAATTAGCTTCAATGGTAAGTGCTTCGTCAATATAAACAATTTTAAAAGACGTTGGTTCCTGATGTGTTAAGAAGAGATCTTTTAGTTCGAAAAAGTGACACAGGTGCAGCACAAATTATATCCCATATAAAGGTTCACAATATAGAAGAAGGAGGTAGTTCGACAGTGTATTACCTTGATGAAACATGGGTGAATTAGAATCATTCCTGAAAGACCTGCTGGAAAATTAGTGATGGTGCTGGCGGTCTTAAAGTTTCCATAGGAATAGGTTCTCGTATAACTATTCTGCATGCTGACTCTTTGTCTGGTTTTGTGTCTAAGAGTAAACTTGTATTTTCGTGTAAAAAAAAAAACAGCAGTGACTACCATTCGGAAATGAACGCTGTCAGTTTCATGACGTGATTCATACCTTGCTTCGAAGTCGGCCATTTGCAATTATAATTCAACTGTCATGGAGAAAACACAAAGGATAAACACCAGAAAAGGGGATATTTTTCCCTGGCTTAAAGATAAAAATATTAAGCACAGTATAAACCAGACTATTGCCACTCTCCTGCAGCTCGTTAATTTATACAAGTCATGTGACAGAATGTACAAACTTGACTCCCTTGCACGTGAATGGGGGCACACAGTTTTATGCTTACCACCATGTCACTGTCAGTGTAGCCCTATGGAATTAATTTGGCCAAAGGATAAAGCCATGTGGGAGAAAAAACACATTCAAGATAACATTCACTGAATTGCTTGTGCATGAGGCAATATACATCATCCCACTTGTAGAATGGGCAAAGTCTGTGTGGAATGCTGAAAAGCTTCAGAAAGAAACATTTGACAGGGGTGTGATGATGGATACCAGCCTTGAACCTATCATCGTAAATTTACAATTAGGTTGTTTGGAAACAGATTCAGATAAAAGTGACAGTGGTATTCCTATGTAGACTTTAGAACAAAGTAACAATATTTCTTAAAGACTTGTGGTCCAAAAAATGTGTTTGTCATCACATCAGTTGCGTATATAGTGATGAGAACTTCCTAAACTTTTTAATTAGGACTTTGTGTCCTTTGAATTATGCAGGCTATAACGTTCAACATATTTCCCAAGGAGAAGCTAAACTTCTCCAACCATGTTGTATGTTCTAATAACACGTGAGAATGTAGCTGAATAAATTCGTCAAAAGTCCGATATTTCCACATGTAAACTCCTGCCACTTTCAAGGCACGAATTAGATAAGGCCCTAAAATGATAGTAACTGTAACCTGCAGAGATATCAGTCGTTTTCGATGTTATCGGTGACCATTCCCTGGAGTTATTAGCAGATGATGGTTAATTGTTTGTTTGTTCAATGGATTAGAAATGCAGTCTCAAACTATAATTTCGAACGAGTTAGTTTACAATCATAATACCCATTAACCGCGAAAAATATGACAACTTACTGACCATTTCTATGCCAGTCTTTTCATTTTTCTTTTCTACAGCTAATTCTTTTTTATGCGCAGTAATTACACATAACTACACTCAAATACATCAACACTCACACCTTAGACTCATTTTTAAAAATTCTATTGAGTAGAAGCAGTTGCCAAGCAAATATAATGATTTAGGTTTGTGCTTGAAGTTAATTTTCTTGTGTATTAAATTTTTACTTATAATACAGTTCAAATCGCAAAAATGATAATTACTGCAACCAGTTTCAATGATCTTGTCGTTAGATAATTGTCATGTTGAGAAAGACTGTAATTCACATGCTCACAAAGCTGCGCTAGCTGTTCTCTCCTCCCGATGTCACACGGAGTAAATCTACAGAGCAGTGGATGCAGTGTCATCAAGATGTGATTTAATATTCCTCTTGTGACAGATGATGGAAATTGGTTTTCAAATTTAATATTTCCCTTATAGATTTGAATGTATAATACGATGCATCGTAGGCAGATAAGCCTGACTGTTGTCCACTGCAATGCAGTTCGGTAATGGTGGACTTTGTTTGCCCACTCTCTGCTACCACAAATTCGCAGTTCTCATCCCTCTGCTGCTCCACCCCTATGCTTGGTAGCACTGTCTTACGTAATGCGAGCTGTAGTAATCACAACCAACAAACAGGACTCAGCTGAGGATATTGTAAATAATATCTTTTAGAAAATTATTAAATGGGTCTCTGCAAATGGACTCTCAATGAATATCGAGAACACACGTTATGTAAATTCTGAACAGTAAATGGCATAACATCATCGATAAATATAGACTTTGAACAGGGTCTGTAGCTAAGGCTGAATATTCAAAATTTCTGGATGTGTGCACTGATGAGAAATTGAATTGGAAGAAACACATTCATGATCTGCTGAAATGGTTAGGTCCAGCTATTTATGCTAAATTTTGGTGGTAAACATATTAATAAATTAGCCTACTATGCCTACTTTCAATCGCTGCTTTCATATGGTATCATATTTTGGGGCATTACGTCATCAAGAGAGAAAGTGTTCATTGCACAAAAGCGTGGAATCGGAATAATAGCTGGAGCCCACCCAAGATCACCTTGCAGACATTTATTTAAGGAACTCAGGATATTCACAGTACCTTTCCAATACATGTATTCACTTACGAAATTAGTTATTAATAATCCATCCCAGTTCAAAAATATTAGCGAAGTGCATCGGTATATTACTAGAAGAATGGATGATATTCACTATTCTGTGTTAAATCTGATTTTGGCATGGAAAATGCAGCCACAAAAGTCTTTGGACATTTGCCAAATAGCATTAAAAGTCTGTCAAATAGCCAACCAACATTTAAAAGCAGAGTAAAAGAATTTCTCAATAACAACTCCTTCTACTCGACAGATGAATTTTTGTATATTAAGTACCACCTACAAAACAAATTAATTATATTGTGTAAATTGTGTAAAGAAAACAATGCTGTATTCATGATCTATGGAAATGTATTAATGAAATGGAATGCAATGGTGGAGGGTTCACACTAGACAGAATAGACAAGAAAACTTCAGTTGACCTAGCCCAGTACTGAATGGTAAAAGTGAAGTTATGGTACAAAAAATGATAAAAAGTAGGAGTTCAGTGTTGGACTTAAGAAACTAACAACAAATAAAGTTTATTAATAGCCAGAGCAAACTTCACAATACACCTACTTGATAAGTTTTGTATGAAAAATTTCTGAAAAATGAAACAATATTTCAGAAGGACATTTATTTGCTAGCGAAAATATTAACATTTGAACACATCAAACAAAATTTATTTTAAAATTTAAAGAGCTTGTTTACTTTATCCATTATTGTTTCTACTTAGCAAGTAACATAAGAAAACTACTGTATTTTTCGCCTTCAAAAGAGAGTACTTTTTCACTTAATCAAAGGTTATTTAAGGAAATTGGCTTCATCAATTTATGTTCTTATTTATACACAGTGCAGACATCGGCTCTGTTCAGTTATTATAAAATCGAAATCATTTTTCGCTTTTAGATATCTGGCCTACCCTGTGGATGAACACTCAGTGAAAAAACTCTGCAAATCGTTATGCAATATCTGCATTTTACCGCAAAAACAAAGAAAAGAATAAAATAGACCGGGAAGAAGGAAAAGCACCAAATTCACTACCATAAAATATTTGATCAGGTTTACATCCACAACTAACCAACAAATTTATAGACCAAAAATCCTCTTCATTTGTTTGTAATTTTCTTAATTTATTCCACTACCGGTTTCTAAGGTTTAAACTTCATATTCAGATGCTACCAAACAATCAATAAAACATGAATGTGAGGCAGTTGGGACAGTCAGACATTGGGGACCACGCAAACAAACACATGGAAGCGTAGGACCAGTAACAACATCATCCACCTAGACCATACAGCATGGAAGACTTGTTTTATCTGAGGAGACTTACTGCATTTTCCATGAGGATAGACACAGATACCAGCCTGGTATTTGTTTTAACTGTACTGTTTTGGTCCTATGCACAGCACAGTACTCAGGGCCAGTTTCTCAGGGTTCAGGTCATATCTCCTTCTGTTGACATGGGACAGGGTGTTGCTGGTCATGAGCTAGACTGTGTAGGCAGCAGGACCAGTGAGTAATATTTTAGTTTGTGTTGTTGCTGTTGTGGTCTTCAATCAAAAGACTAGTTTGATGCAGCTCTACACACTACGCTGTTCTGTTAGAAACCCCCCCCCCCCCACACACACACACACACGCTTTCACCAATTGCCTTAATGTATCAGAATGTGTCTCATCAACCTATCCCTCCTTTAATCAAGTTATGCCACAGATTTCTTTTCCCCTCAGTTCTATTAAGTACCTCTTCACTTGCTACTCTGCTGTAGCACCAGATTTCAAAATATGTATTACATTGGGCTATTTGTCACCTTGGCATGTCTTACTGGGCATTGTAATGTATATTTTTGGTTCAAATGTGCCTAACTGTGTATGAATCTAATTTAAAGGTACCTAACTCGATAAGGTTGCAACATAGCATGGATTGCTGTGACCATGTGTGATGCTGATTATTTTTGTTTTCAGGTATGTTGTATATTGCCCTCATTTGCCAGCACAGCAGGGGACAAGAATTTTGGGTGGGATGTGGTGCCTTGTCGAACAGCATGGTCGATTCCCCCACCACCAGAGATTCTTTCAAGCTGTGTGTTGTGTTGTTTTTATTATGTATATTGTGATCCATTCTGTACATCTAGTGGCTCATTGAACTGAATGATTTGTAGGCACACATGGAGTTACACATCAAATGACACCAAAGTGACAACACATCTTATCATGGACAAACTACAATTTTTTTATCAAAATATTATTTGAAGGTTTATAAAGAGCGGTTTGAAGCACTGTGCTACTCTGTATGTTAACCAAACATCTCATGTTCTTATTGCACTGCAATTTCTTTGAAATTAGTTCTACTTTGATGTCATGGGTTCGAGTAAAGAAGTCTTATTGTGTGGCATATTTATCACTGATCGTTTCACAGTAAGTTAATCTCTGTGAATTTATATAGCAGAAATAAAAGATAGCCATTATGTGGCAAGTGCAAAAACTCAATAAAAACTGCTATTAATCTTTACAAATAAATTAAAATGATGCTGGAGTTAAATAATATGATTAAAATGCAAACGTTTTGAGTTATTGCTGCAGCTCAGTGCTATTTAGTATTGGCAGTATTCAAGTAAGACGTTGCATCTCTGGAACTGCCTGACAACAATCAACCTTAGGCTCAAGCTGTATTGCACGTTCTGATATCGTTCTGATATTCTGAAAAAATAAATTATTAGCCTCCTAACATGTAGGGGTGCTAAAGATACACAAATAAAGATTTTAAGAGCAAATAAACATGTATGCAATGTAAGACCAGAGTAAGTAATTGCATAAAATCATTCAACTGTTTCACAGTTATTAATATTTTTAACATAGAACAAAGTAAGGATATACATAATAAAGCGATATTGTTTTTACATACAATTACGTTCAATGATAAATTTTTTATGTACATTTTAATGTACATGTCTTTTAAGAACCATAGAAGTATTAATTCCCTGCACTGTCTGTAGTTGTATATGAATAAATATTGTTCTCCCCAGGGCAACCAGTTCAATGACCCCCCTGGAATTATTCTTGCACAAGTGCACATCGTTTTTGTGGACAGTAATTTCACTAGTACTGGTTCTGCTCTGTCACAATTGATCACCTTTTTTGCATTTGTGAAAGACACTTTACATTAGCCTGATTTCATTATTGCAGTTTGTATTGTCTCCTTTTCAGATCGTTGATGATTGGCCAATACTGATTATATTAATTGAGTGTCCAAAGTTTTTGAAAATTTTTAGATATCAGATGACATTGGATATTATTGATTATATACATTCTTTGCAGAGTTATTTTGTTTATATGGTCACTATATTCTTGACTTCTGACTCCCTTATACATTACAATTACCGAAAACAGTTTGGCAAATTTACATGCCACAGAAAGATATTGACTGACTCCCCCATTCAGGTTACAAGCAATGGTAAATACCGGTTGCTACTAAAAACCCTGCCTGGAGTCTTCAGACTGTGAATGACTGAACTTTAAATAATAATTACCAAGTCCTTTACAGATTATGTTACTCTAGTTATTACAAATGAGTTAAGAAATCAACATTGTTCCATTGTGGTTACGAAAACACATTTGTTTCATCCAGAACATTGCAACATCTGTTTGCAAAATTGTCTTTTGTATACGAGATACATGAATGAATTAAAAAATCTTTGCCAAAAAAAGGTTTGGTAAACAGTTCATACCGAAAATGTTTGTGGGAGTATGAAGTTTTTACAATCTTAGTTCCTGAATACATAAATAATTCTTCGTTAGTTGTGTGTGAGTACAGTGCAGTGCAACAGAAGTCCATGGTTTGACATGTGTTTGGTCAGTGCAGTGAGATGTCTGAACAACAGGAGCATGCACTCCCTCGGCAATCAGCTGTTGAGGATGGCTCTGCCTCCAGAGATGATCGGCCTGTCTGGTTCCACACGCTTCGTCTTTTGCTGTGATTGTTGCTGTGAGTACACAAATTAGCACCAAACCAACAAATACAGGATTGACATTTTGTCAGGAATAGTGGTTTAACAGCAAATAAGTTTGGTTAGTCTGCATTCATTCGACAGTTATTCTTGTGTGTGAATAAATGTTTTCATATTTAATATGAAGATGTATTTCAGTTCAAGTTTTGCACATGTTTAGGTCATAGGAACTGATTGTTTTCAAGAACCTACACAAAGCATCACTTTTTATTTTGGCACAGCACTTCTAACATTCCACATCATCTGGAGACACTGCGGTGATGGTTCATAGCAGACTTGTAGGGTTGTATTGCTTTAGGTTTTCATGGTTGGTGAACCTGTCGTTGCAGCGTTCAGATGCATTATTTTTAACTGACATTGTCCACCTCTTGAGTAAATACAGCTGGTTTCCACTTGCATGACACATTTCCAGTCACTTTTCCGTCATGCATAATTCTACAGGTATAGACATGTAAGATGAATCATTACTCAATTAAACACTTAGCTGGATAATTGAAATCACTGATAATTATATCAGTCACTTGATTTCTGTGGATACACAGTTTTTGTCTGTTTGCGTCACACTCAGTCTAGCACTTGAATGGATTGTTCTTGCAATAAGTATATAAATTTCTGCATACGTGAACATATACACAAAATATGACATACACTGCCTTATTACATTTTTTCATTTACAATGCTTTGAGCTTTTGTTATCTATGGTCACATGAGTAGTAATGTAGCAACCCTTCACGCCGAAAACTTGAGCATTTGGTTATTCTGGTCTAATTCTCATTGTTTTACACTCATTTGTACTGATTTATTCTGCAAAATACTATCACATACAGGACATGGCTACATCCTGCAAAGCTTCGCTATAATGTACAGAAAAGTCTTGAGCCTGAATGAACAGTTAAGAATATACATACAAAGCATACAAATGTTCACAATCAGGTCAAGTCTCATCCTGGATGAAACATAATTATAAGCAAACTGAAAATCAGAACAGTGTGATTAGTAAGTCTAAATCATAAACAAAAAATGTCTTCAGACCATGTGATAGTTGCTTACCAAGGGCTCATATTGGCTTAAAATTGTTGATATGGTTCCCATACCATTGTGACTCCTGTGTCAAAAACATTGAGATATCTGTGGTTTTAATTACCACCTCAAAGTTAAACTAAACATTACACACATACAATCACATAAACATAGAAATAACTTAAAACCACTGACGAATATACATAGATACCAATTAATAAAACACAGAAATCATACTACTACTATTTAAATGAGTAAAAATTTTGCTTCTTCTGTCAAACGACATGGCATATTGATGTTCATTTCTTCAGCAGTAATGAAAGGTTTCAAATCACAGTGCAGGTATAATCCTTTCACCATTACAGTTCTTGAGTTTGCAAGAAGGTAGCAAGCTTCATGTGGTATCTTTACAATCAAGCATGGTCCTGTGTATAACATCTCCCACTTTTTGTTGACTCTTTTTAGACTAGAGGCTTTTGACTTGGGGACTGCAAGCAACAGGCTGCTACAAGGGGATAAGAAGATCTCTGTTATCCACCACTTTATCATCCATTGTACCTCTTTGGATATAACCTCTTTCTTGCTCCAAGGGACAGAACAGGTAACTCGAAAATATGCCTCATGTGGTTTAACTTGCATTTCATAAATGTATCCGTTTATTTTTCACGGTTTCTCCGAGAATAACACTGCTGCATAATGTTTTAGTAGTTGTGTGAGTTGGTGTCACTGACTTTGGTCGAGACAATTCGACTCAGTGACCTTAGAATCGATATCCTCTTTTATGATGTCTATCTGATTCTCGCCGTTCTTGGTAATCCTGCATATATTCATAGGTGATGGGCATAAGTAACCTATAACCCCTTAAAATACTGTCGTTGCAAGGTGGTTGTCTTTATCATTGCCAGTACTACAATGCATCCTTCATTCTCTAGTGAACAGACAGCACGAGATAGTTCTATTTTTGCATCCGTTTCCCTCAAAAATTCCCATCCCAAGATACAGTGAACCTCCAAATTCTTTACAATTAGGAGCGAGCGTTTGATTGCTTCATTTCCTCTTGTATAACAGCTGCACCTGTTTCTGGATTCATTGCATTCGTCCATGTATGGGTCGGACAATTTTGCAGTTCTGCACCAGCAATGATGGTAACTTATGTACCTGGTTTATGCACCTGAATAAGTCATAATCCATCACGGATACACTTGCACCAGTGTCGATAATGATATTCATGGTCATTCCATGAATAGTTTCCTTCGTTATATATAGCACCAGTTCGTATTCACTTACTACAGTTGTATGTATCAGTACGCAATTCCTCCTTCATGTCCAACTCCTAGTTGTACCAGGGCATAGATACATTTATTCGACAATTGCTTGACACTTGTGATGTGTTGCGTTGGTGTTCTTCAACAACATCAACAATCTTAACACTATGAGATTGCTGATGCATGTGCAATGGCATCTCGTTTCGTGGCGGTAACCACTGTTGTTTCTGGTTAGGAGATGGCATTGGTATAGTTACAGCATAAAGTCAAGCGCCGGCATGCCAGTCGGGAACAAAAGAGAAGAGACAGCTGTGACAAGAGATCAGCCAATTGCAAGCTGACCAGACCTCCCTCCAAAACAGCTACGCGACAGCAGCTGCATCTATGTGAAAAGGATCAAGACCGACTGGGGCGACCCAGTTCAACAGCAGCTTCAATATTAAGGACCTTAAGAGCGTGTCAACTCTCGTCACTTGCTTGTACTGTCCGTGTGGCACAGACTTCGGATTTTCCATAAGTACTGAAGAAGATTGATTATTTTTTATGTCGCCCTTTGCTTGCAACACATCTGCGTAGTTGCCAAAGTTAGGTATTGTAGTTTTCTTTTTGTAATAAAACTCATTAATACGACTGGTTTGACTGTTTGTCTAGCGATCCGAGTATGCAGGCTTCCTAGACACTGCATATTTGGTAACGAGGTGTGCGAACACCATAGTGACAACCTGTTACCAGAGCCGAAGGCCGCCACAGATACTCTTTTGTTTTGTCATGGGCTTTTGTGTTCTCTGGCGCCTTAATTATACCTTGTCTTCCTCTGCAGGCGTGTGTTTACCTGTTTTAACGGTGTCTCTTACAGTGTTTTTTCTAGTTACAGTTTTCAGGTAGGTGTTGTTCTTTGCTTGTGTGCTTATTTTTATTGCTTCCATTGTCTGTGTATTGCATTCGTCTATTCCAAAATGAGAAACCCACCTCTCCCACTCCTTGCTCAGGCGCCTCAGCTGCAAGCGATAGATGCAACGCAGCTAACATAGATGTTTCAGTTTCTGATGCAGCAGATCGCAACTGTTCTTAACATAGTACAGTAGTTACTGACGAACCAAACCACTAACACTGCGTAACATGCAACTGTAGCTCCGAGTGCCATACTGACTTTTCGCCATCTTAATGAAAAAGAAGAGTAATGGCTCGAGTGGTTGCAGCGGTATGAAACCCACATCATTGCTCACAAAGCGCTGTGAAAGTACATTACTTTTTGTCAACGGTAGGATGTGCGGTCTTACGCCTCATTCAGAAATTGTTCCCTAACGCCCCTCGGAGTGAACTGGTATGAAACTTACTGGCACATTAAAACTGTTTGTCAGACCGAGACCCAAACTCAGGACCTTTGCAGCAGAGTGTGTGCTGCAGAGTGAAAATCTTATTCTGGAAACATCCCCCAGGCTGTGGCTACACCATGTTTCCGCAATATCCTTTCTTTCAGGAGTGCTAGTTCTGTAAGGTACACAGAAGAGTTCCTGTGAAGTTTGGAGGGTAGGAGACGAGGTACTGGCAGAACTGAAACTGTGAGAACAAGTCCTGTTTCTTTCAGGAGTGCTAGTTCTGTAAGGTACACAGAAGAGCTCCTGTGAAGTTTGGAGGGTAGGAGACGAGGTACTGGCAGAACTGAAACTGTGAGGACAAGTCCTGACTCGTGCTTGGATAGCTCAGTTGGTAGAGCACTTGCCCACGAAAGGTAGAGGTCCTGAGTTCGAGTCTCAGTCCGGCACACAATTTTAATCTGCCAGGAAGTTTCAGGTTGTAGATTTTCTAACTATTATGACCAACAAGCGAATGTGGTGGCAACTAGGTACCAATTCTTCCATTGCAAGCAAAGGTCAGAACAAACTTATTGTGAGTGGATAACAGATTTGCAGGGTATGACTAGGAAACGCGAATTCAAATGTATTTGTGGTGCTTTATATTCAGATGTGATGTTGCATGATGCGATCATGTACTGTGTACCTGATGTCAACCTTGGAGAACAGATTTTGAAACAGTCACATCCATCATTTCAGCATTCTCGATCAGTATGATTCAGGTGCCATAGCAGCCGATATATTTGAGCAGCCAACAATTTGTCAGGTTGAGTCGTGCCTTGCTCACGACCGACCCAGTAGGCAACAACAACTCATGCGCACCACCCCGCATAAACAATTCTCTAAATGGGCGATCAAAATTAAGTCATGCCCTTGGTAATAATCATGTCTCAAACGCCAAGCCTGCCTGTCCAGACAAGCACCGTGTTATACTTGTGGAAAGAAAGGTCACGTGCAGCCCTTATGTTTGCAATGGAGCAAATGTAAAATGTAAGTATCTGCCCACTCACAAACATCTACTCACAAGGCCCATGTAATCAATGCAGTGCATTGAAAATCTACTGCTGTCATTAGCAAAACTAGCAAGCAAACAGTTTCTTCAGTGCTATAACAGTTCAACAGACTTTTTGTTCATTTGCATATTAGTGCAAAATGTGTGAAATTTCAGTTTGACATGGGTGCCTCTGCTGCATTGCTAAATCTTAACTCATATGAACTCCCCCTGCCTGTGTAAAACTAGCATTCCCTGATGGCTTATAATGTACAAGACATTCTAGTTCTTGGAAAATATACTTTGCCTGCCATGTACCGCTCTCATATGCGGACTGTGACTTCCCTTGTGCTACGCCGGCCGGGGTGGCCGACCGGTTCTAAGCGCTACAGTCTGGAACTGCGCGACCGCTACGGTCGCAGGTTCGAATCCTGCCTCGGGCATGGGTGTATGTGATGTCCTTAGGTTAGTTAGGTTTAAGTAGTTCTAAGTTCTAGGGGACTGATGACCTCAGAAGTTAAGTCCCATAGTGCTCAGAGCCATTTGAACCTTGTGCTACAGTCACGCGATTGCAGGAACAAATTTGGGGTTCATTCGTTTAATTTGTTTGGTTTTCAAATTCAGGAAATTGTGTTGTCTGTGGCTGCACTCAATGCCAAAGACAATGTAGCTCGTTTGCTGAAAGAATTCCCTGAACTCTTTTCTGGAGGTTTACGCAAGGCTAACAGTTTTGTTGCACATATTACTATGAAAGAAAATGCTCAGTCGAAATTTTTCCGGGCCAGAACTGTTCCCAATGCATTACAGGAAAATGTAGTTGCAGAATTTAAAGAATTGCAAGGTAACGGAGTTATTGCGCCCATACAAGCTAGTCAATGGGCACGTCCACACGTTTTGCTCCCCAAACCTTCAGGTCACATTCGCCTCTGTGTTGATTTTAAGTCTACCGTCAATCTGGAAACTGTGACTGACACTTATCCATTGCCATGCCCAGAGGATATCATGGACAGATTAGGCGCCGGACGCTACTTTCCTAAAATTCATTTATGCGACGCATGTCTTCAAATACTGCTCGATGAAGAATCTCAAAAAGTGTGAGTTGTGCACATTCATTTGGGCTTGTTTAAATATTTGTGTTTGCCTTTTGGCAGTGCTTCCGCACCCATTATTTTCCAACGGTATTTGGAACAGCTGTCTGCTCAAGTACCAAACTGTTCAAGCTATTTGGACGATATCGTCGTGGCAGGTCGTACACATGAAGAACACATTGCAAATTTGCGTGCTTTGTTTCGTGTGTTATCTGATGCACGACTAAAGTGCAGAATGGACAAGTGTGATTTTTTTAAACCTGGGTTGCAATATCTCGGTCATGTCATAAACAATCAAGATGTAAATCCTCTTTAGTCACATTTGTTAGCCCTACGTGACCTGCCAGTTCCTCGCAATGTCACAGAATTGCAGTCAGTCTTATGGAAAATGAACTATTACATTCGTTCATACCGAGTGCTGCACAAATCGCAGCTCCATTGCATCGCAAGAACGTCCCCTCTGTTTGGACAGATGAGTGCCAAGAAGCTTTTCAAAACCTTAAAGATTCACTGCTCAGTGTTCGATGCTTGGTTCACTTTGATCCTGACAAACTAGTTGTGTTGCAAGTTGACGTTTCCTCTTATTGAATCGGTGCAGTGGTTTCGCACAGGATTGGTGATAAAAACAGGCCTATTGCTTTCACATCAAAAGCGTTGTCCAAAGCTCTGTAGCTATTCAAAATGGTTCAAATGGCTCTAAGCGCTATGGGACTTAACATCTGAGGTCATCAGTCCCCTAGAATTAGAACTACTTAAACCTAACTAACCTAAGGACAACATACACATCCATGCCCAAGGCAGGATTCGAACCTGTGACCATAGCAGCAGCGCAGTTCCGGACTGAAGCGCCTAGAACCGCTCGGCTATAACGGCCGGGTGTAACTATTCAGAGAAAGAGGCATTAGCTACTGTGTATGGTATCACCAAATTCCACCACTATTTGTATGGCAGAAAATTCTACTTAGTAACGGACCACAAGCCATTGCAGTCCTTGATTTATCCGAAGAAGCCGGTTCCTGTACGAACAGCCCAAAAATTGCAAAGTTGGGCTTCATTGTTGTCTCAATGCCAGTACGAGACTGTGTATCGTCCGGCGCTCAGTATGGTAATGCGGACGTACTTTCACGTCTTCCGATTGGCCCTGATACGGACTTCGACGCTTCTGCTGGATCTTATTGTCACATCGATACTCATGATTCTGAACTGCTTTCCTCTGAACTATTGGAAAACTGCACAGGCCACGGAAGCTGATTCAGATTTCAACATTTTGCTAAAATATATTCGCACATCTTGGCCTCGCTCACTGTGTAGCATAAAGAACTCTGTAGTGCGCCGACACTTTGCACGTCGGCATAGCCTCCTATGCAGCAAAGCGTGATTCTTGTTCAAAATGACAATGGACCGTCGCGCGTATGTATCCCCAAATCTTTAGAAAAGAAGTGTTGCAGTTACTTCGCCAAGGACACTGGGGGATTGTTCGTACGAAACCGATAGCACGTCGACACTGTACTTGTCAGGTTATGGATACCCAAAAAGAACAGGTGACGTTACAGCGTCAGGTATGTGCGGCAAATCAGTCCACTCCGCCACAAAAATTCTCTGCTTGGCCTAAGTCGCAATCACTATGGCAACGTGTGCACGTAGACTTTGCAGGACCTTTTTTGAACACTCGTTGGTTGATTATAGTAGACTCTTATATCAAGTTTCCTTTTGCTGTGTCAATTAACTCGACAACGTCACGTAGCACAGCTCAGGCGTTGTCTTCTATTTTTTGCCCCGAAGGTTTGCCTGAGGTCATAGTGTCGGGAAACGGCCCTCGGTTCACGCCAAGTGAACTGAAACATCGGTGAACGCAATGGCATACAGCATCTGACTAGTGCACTGTTCCATCCACAGTCTAACGACGAAGCGGAACGTTTTGACAGAACCTTCAAGCAGCAGATGGCCAAATTTCGCTCCAGACACACCAGGGATCAAGCATTGCAACTATTTCTCGTCTCCTATCACTCACATCCACGAAATGGACCACCGCCGGCGGAATTGCTTCACAGCCGACACCATCGGACACAGCTCCACTGCTCCACCCTCCTCCTCATCCAGCGCCGAAGGAGGGCCGCAAGTATCGCTTCGCGCCGCATGATATTGTGTTTTCAGTGTTTTTCAGCAGCAGCAGACGGTGGGCGCGAGGCGAGATCATTCATCGACTTTGTGCTTTCACGTATATCATTTCGGGCCCAGACGGATTACAGCGCCGACATCACAGTCAAATTCGCCACTGTAATTTGCCCTACTGTAACTCTTCCGCCAGATTCACGGATCCCAAGGACTGCGTGGCCACAGCAGCCGCCAGAGGGTATCGTCACGACACCGCGGGACGACCCCATGGAAACAGAGCCTTCGTTTCCTCCGCCTTCTCTCGTCCTACCGATGGATCTGGACCCGCCCACGCCGCAGCGGCCGACACCTTCTACATCTTCGTATGGAAATCAGTAGATGGATGCATACCCTTCTGGGCGTTTTACGTGGGACATTTCCACCAGAGTACAGGCCGGATGGCGGGGTACGACCGGAAGTCTGACACCCCCTGCAGCCACAGCTTCCGGTCCATCAGAGCGTCCACGCTCCTACCCCTCCTCCCGTTGTCGTGCCCCATATAAGACGACCGTCCGTCACTTGGGGGGGGGGGGGGAGGGGGGGAGTAGGAATGTTATTGTGTAAAGGTCAATCGCCGACACACCAGGCGAGATTAGACAATAGCACACTGAGAGGACCTTCATCCAGGATGACAACGTGACACCAGCAGCCCCTGTGTGAAGAGGATATAAGTGCCGCGACCGACTGGTGGCAGCCCAGCTCAGTAGCAGCTTCAAGATTAGCGACTTTGAGAGCAGCGTCAACACCAGTCACTTGCTTGTACTCTCTATGTAGCACAGACTTTTGATCTTCTGTTCTGAAGAAGACTGATTGTTTTCTATATCGCCCTTTGCTTGCGACACATCTGTTTCATTGCTAAAGTTAAGCATTGTAATTTTCTTTTTGTAATAAAACTCATTAATACGACTGGTTTGATTGATTGTCTAGCGATTCGGTATGCAGGCTTCCTAGACGCTATAGTTATTACACTGACATTATTTACAGCATATTTTTCTGTCCTATGGTGGATTCGACAACCAGTTCACTGGATCGCTTCTCTGTCTGGGGTCATTCATCTCACGCATGTTTTTAGCTTGGTATTGGGCATTACAACCATCTTAATTCCACCTTTATCTGTCAATATTACCGTTCCCATTGCGAAACTGATTACAGTCCAATCAGTTGTTATGATTGTTGTTATAGTGAGGTTGATTTACATGCCTGTTTGGTTGATTACCGTTCCATGTACAGTAATCATTACCTCTCTTTTGACTGTTCTCATGTGCACTGTTGCCATTCTGGTTTTTGTTTTTATTGTAGTAGTTTTGACCGTTATTCACTGTGTCGCTTTCTCTTGGATAAGATCGACCAAGTCAACAGTGTCCATAAACAATTCCAGATCCATATCAGGCAAGTAGAATAGTTTCCCACATATAGCAATCGGTAATATACCTTTTAAAATTCTTAAAACGTCACGCAAAGACATGGGGTTATCCCAGTACCGTGTTTAGTTCAAGTACTTTTCAGAGTTCTTGCACAGGTTTCCCTGCTTTGGGTTGTACGGCTCAGGATTATAAACTTGTTTTCTTAAGCAATCTTGTGCACACTTCGACCAGAAGTGACCCAAAAATTCCTTCTCAAATTCGAAAAATGTTTGGCAGCTATCAGTGATCTCCATAGCCGACAGAGCTTCGTCGCCAGCTATAAATCAGATCACGAACTGGAACATTTGCCTTTCAGTCTGTGATGTAGGCAGTACATTCCAGAAACTCTTAATAAATATCATCGGATGCACAGCTTTCTTCTCTTCCAAGAAGATTTGGAACTGGCGTTGTTTTGTTAAAGATTCCTCATGTTTCTTATATGTTGGCACCACAGCTCCAGCGCTCGAAGCGCCAACAATGCGTTCTTCGTTACACTGGTTGTACCTAACAGCAGCATTGCGATTTAAATTCTCGCAACGCGTAACATTGATCGGACTATTTCCACACTGATCACTCCTATGTGGAGTCTCAGTAATTTCTCGATGTCTACTGTCATTGTTCTCACGCTCTTCCCCAGGCATAAGCTGCGGTATTTCATGCCCATCTATGTACTATGTTCGTTTTCCTCGCAACTCGCTGCGGTATTCATATGTTGCAGAGTCGCGGCTACTTCGGTTTCAATTTTTCTATGTAAGGTGATAGACAAATAATCAACAGTCGTCATATTATATTTAACCTGTTCTTCAAGCGTTTGATGCGCTCCCTCTAAGGTAATGACTAGTAAGTCTAGTTCGCTAGCTTCGTTAGACAAATCTTTGTTTTGTGTAACATGTTCTTTGACCTGGGTGCCCATTTTACCTATTTCATCTTTAATATGGTCAAAGATCCGCTTATCTAGCGCATCGAGTTCGTTATTGATCTGTACTGCTAAACTCTTGTCTCTTTCCATTTCTCTTAACCTTTCGTTTTATTCGCATTCTAGCTCCTTAATCCTTTCCCTCTATTCTCTTTGCCTTTCTTTCGCCTTCTCTTCCACCTCGCATGCTTGTTCTTTATCGATTAGCATTTCCTTTAGAGAATGGATTAACGTCGAGAAGAAGTCGTTCTGTACAACTGTAGGCGGTATCGCATTTCCTGCCGATCCTGTGTGTTCGGCATTGACCTTGGCGTCAGCTGATCTGGCGCCTCTATGTTTCTGAAGTCTCCAATTTCGAAGCAGACAGACATTCAGTTCCCTAATTCAGACGCTTCAGTTTCCAAAACTTGGGATTCCAGGCTAATATCATCTGTATCAAGTACATGGTAACTCCCTGATACTCTCACTCTCCTCTAAATCTGTAGTATTGTCACCTTCCACTCTACACTTTCCCTTACACCTACTCATCTTTGATGACTAAGTACAAAGTACACAGTACATATGCACAAACATAACACAGAAAACACAAAAAATAGTGTGACACTGGAATTGTTGCAATAAACTGAATAAAAACTTTTCCCCCCTTTCTAAACCCACTCCCACAGCACTGCACTATTTGCAGCAAAAAGAAATGCTTTTAGGACAAACGTACAAACACAACGCACTAGCTGCATATATCCGTGAAGATTGGTGGGCATACAACTTTCTCCTTACCTTGAACTGCTGTGTTGCAAATTTTCTCAGAATCTGGATTAGCAATGCCTCCACTCTCTTGTATAATCCTTGCCAATCAGTAATTAACTCGTTGTTATAGTTGACCAGATACATGAAAGAAAGTACAATAACATTACAATAAAGTACAAAGATTATGTAATCCAACCACAAAAATATTTCGACCCCAACATTGGGTGCCAATGTGTTTTTTTTTATGTATGTTGTGTTCCATTCTGTGTGTCAAGTGGTGTGCTTTAATAGTGTGCATATGATTTGTAGGCACATATACGAACAGCTACACAGCAAATGACGCCACAAACACTAAAGCGACAATGCAACTTGTCATGGGCAAGTTACACAGTCTTCTTTTGTATGGAAATGTTATTTGGAGGTTTAGTGCCTGCAATATGAACACATAAAGAGCAGTGTGAAGCACAATACTAGCTTGTCTGTTAACAAAACCTTTCAGGTACTTTTTGCACTGCAGTTTAATTGAAATTAACAGTGTTTTCATGTCACAGGTTCACACAGAGAAACTTTATTGTGTGGCATATTTATCACCGATCATTTCAGAGTAAGTTAATTTCTGTGAATTTACGTAGCTCAGATATAAGATGTGGCGAGCACAATAATTTAACAAAAGCTACTATTAGTGTCTGCCAATAAATTAAAATGACACTGGAGTTACATAGTGTGATTAAAATGCAAACTTTTTTAGTAATTTCTGCAGCTCTGTGCCATTTAATATCGGCAATATTCAGATCAGACGTTGCAGCCATTCAAATAGCTGACAACAATCAATCATAGGTTCACACTGTATTGCGGATTTTGATAGTCTGAAAAAGTAAGTTATTAGTCTTCTAATATATAGGGATGCTATGTTGTTGTTGTTGTTGTCTTCAGTCCTGAGACTGGTTTGATGCAGCTCTCCATGCTACTCTATCCTGTGCAAGCTTCTTCATCTCCCAGTACCTACTGCAACCTACATCCTTCTGAATCTGCTTAGCGTATTCATCTCTTGGTCTCCCTCTACGATTTTTACCCTCCACGCTGCCTTCCAATACTAAATTGGTGATCCCTTGATGCCTCAGAACATGTCCTACCAACCGATCCCTTCTTCTGGTCAAGTTGTGCCACAAACTTCTCCCCAATCCTATTCAATACTTCCTCATTAGTTATGTGATCTACCCATCTAATCTTCAGCATTCTTCTGTAGCACCACATTTCAAAAGCTTCTATTCTCTTCTTGTCCAAACTATTTACCGTCCATGTTTCACTTCCATACATGGCTACACTCCATACAAATACTTTCAGAAATGACTTCCTGACACTTAAATCTATAATCGATGTTAACAAATTTCTCTTCTTCAGAAACGCTTTCCTTGCCAATGCCAGTCTACATTTTATATCCTCTCTACTTCGACCATCATCAGTTATTTTGCTCCCCAAATAGCAAATCTCCTTTACTACTTTAAGTGTCTCATTTCCTAATCTAATACCCTCAGCATCACCCGACTTAATTCGACTACATTCCATTATCCTCGTTTTTCTTTTGTTGATGTTCATCTTATATCCTCCCTTCAAGACACCATCCATTCCGTTCAACTGCTCTTCCAAGTCCTTTGCTGTCTCTGACAGAATTACAATGTCATCGGCGAACCTCAAAGTTTTTATTTCTTCTCCATGGATTTTAATACCTACTCCGAATTTTTCTTTTGTTTCCTTTACTGCTTGCTCAATGTACAGATTGAATAACATTGGGGAGAGGTTGCAACCCTGTCTCACTCCCTTCCCAACCGCTGCTTCCCTCTCATGCCCCTCGACTCTTATAACTGCCATCTGGTTTCTGTACAAATTGTAAATAGCCTTTCGCTCCCTGTATTTTACCCCTGCCACCTTTAGAATTTGAAAGAGAGTATTCCAGTCAACATTGTCAAAAGCTTTCTCTAAGTCTACAAATGCTAGAAACGTAGGTTTGCGTTTCCTTAATCTTTCTTCTAAGATAAGTCGTAAGGTCAGTATTGCCTCACGTGTTCCAGTATTTCTACGGAATCCAAACTGATCTTCCCTGAGGTCGGCTTCTACTAGTTTTTCCATTCGTCTGTAAAGAATTCGTGTTAGTATTTTGCAGCTGTGGCTTATTAAACTGATAGTTCGGTAATTTTCACATCTATCAACACCTGCTTTCTTTGGGATTGGAATGATTATATTCTTCTTGAAGTCTGAGGGTATTTCTCCTGTTTCATACATCTTGCTCACCAGATGGTAGAGTTTTGTCAGGACTGGCTCTCCCAAGGCCGTCAGTAGTTCTACTGGAATGTTGTCTACTCCGGGGGCCTTGTTTCGACTCAGGTCTTTCAGTGCTCTGTCAAACTCTTCACGCAGTATCGTATCTCCCATTTCATCTTCATCTACATCCTCTTCCATTTCCATAATATTGTCCTCAAGTACATCGCCCTTGTATAGACCCTCTATATACTCCTTCCACCTTTCTGCTTTCCCTTCTTTGCTTAGAACTGGGTTTCCATCTGAGCACTTGATGTTCATACAAGTGGTTCTCTTATCTCCAAAGGTCTCTTTAATTTTCCTGTAGGCAGTATCTATCTTACCCCTAGTGAGATAAGCATCTACATCCTTACATTTGTCCTCTAGCCATCCCTGCTTAGGCATTCTGCACTTCCTGTCGATCTCATTTTTGAGACGTTTGTATTCCTTTTTGCCTGCTTCATTTACTGCATTTTTATATTTTCTCCTTTCATCAATTAAATTCAATATTTCTTCTGTTACCCAAGGATTTCTACTAGCCCTCGTCTTTTTACCTACTTGATCCTCTGCTGCCTTCACTACTTCATCCCTCAAAGCTACCCATTCTTCTTCTACTGTATTTCTTTCCCCCATTCCTGTCAATTGTTCCCTTATACTCTCCCTGAAACTCTCTACAACCTCTGGTTCTTTCAGTTTATCCAGGTCCCATCTCCTTAAATTCCCACCTTTTTGCAGTTTCTTCAGTTTTAATCTACAGGTCATAACCAATAGATCGTGGTCAGAGTCCACATCTGCCCCTGGAAATGTCTTACAATTTAAAACCTGGTTCCTAAATCTCTGTCTTACCATTATATAATCTATCTGATACCTTTTAGTATCTCCAGGGTTCTTCCATGTATACAATCTTCTATCATGATTCTTAAACCAAGTGTTAGCTATGATTAAGTTGTGCTCTGTGCAAAATTCTACAAGGCGGCTTCCTCTTTCATTTCTTAGCCCCAATCCATATTCACCTACTACGTTTCCTTCTCTCCCTTTTCCTACACTCGAATTCCAGTCACCCATGACTATTAAATTTTCGTCTCCCTTCACTATCTGAATAATTTCTTTTATTTCATCATACATTTCTTCAATTTCTTCGTCATCTGCAGAGCTAGTTGGCATATAAACTTGTACTACTGTAGTAGGTATGGGCTTCGTATCTATCTTGGCCACAATAATGCGTTCACTATGCTGTTTGTAGTAGCTTACCCGCATTACTATTTTCCTATTCATTATTAAACCTACTCCTGCATTACCCCTATTTGACTTTGTGTTTATAACCCTGTAGTCACCTGACCAGAAGTCTTGTTTCTCCTGCCACCGAACTTCACTAATTCCCACTATATCTAACTTTAACCCATCCATTTCCCTTTTTAAATTTTCTAACCTACCTGCCCGATTAAGGGATCTGACATTCCACGCTCTAATCCGTAGAACGCCAGTTTTCTTTCTCCTGAAAACGACATCCTCTTGAGTAGTCCCCGCCCGGAGATCGAATGGGGGACTATTTTACCTCCGGAATATTTTACCCAAGAAGACGCCATCATCATTTAATCATACAGTAAAGCTGCATGCCCTCGGGAAAAATGACGGCTGTAGTTTCCCCTTGCTTTCAGCCGTTCGCAGTACCAGCACAGCAAGGCCGTTTTGGTTATTGTTACAAGGCCAGACCAGTCAATCATCCAGACTGTTGCCCCTGCAACTACTGAAAAGGCTGCTGCCCCTCTTCAGGAACAACACGTTTGTCTGGCCTCTCAACAGATACCCCTCCATTGTGGTTGTACCTACGGTACGGCTATCTGTATCACTGAGGCACGCAAGCCTCCCCACCAACGGCGAGGTCCATGGTTCATGGGGGGGGGGGGATGCTAAAGACACATAAATAAAGCTTTTAAGGGCAAGTAAACACATGTATTCAACCAAAATGCAATATAAGTACACTTACAATGCCTCTCACGTCTATCCTCATCCAAGACCAATGCCAGAGTAATAATTACACAAAATCATTCAACTGTTTCAGTTAATATTTTTAACATAGAACATAGAAGGATATACATAATATATCGATATTGTTTTTAAATACAATTAGGTTGAATGATAAACGTTTTTGTGTACATTTTTATGAACATCTTTCAAGAATCATAAAACTCATAATTCATTGCACTGTTTGTAATTCCATATGAATAAATATTGTTCACCCCAGGGCAATCACTATAGTGTGTCACTCATAATGTGAGTGGGCAGAGGGAAGTGAGCACTACCATGGCCAAGATGGGAACTTCTATGGAAGGTGCTGGTCAGTCAACTGGAGAAATCAAAAGTAGCACCATCTACCAGAACCCTGTGCCAGGTCCATGGTCATAACATGTGGTGCATCATTGGTAATCTGTGGTGGGCATGGGAGTCTGTGGCAATGGCTGAACTTCGTGGCTCAGGTTGTGCATGGAGATGGGCAGCTAAGTGGAAGTCTGGAACTGTACTACACACAAGCCAGAAGAGACCATAGTGTACCAATTGCCAGAATGACACAAAGCAGCGAGTTTTGGGCAAAGCCAACAGCAAGTGCAGCAGTGACTCTTAGGCAGAGCCCATAACACCCATAACACATAGTTCAGCTTAATGCAGAAATAACATTCATTACTTTGAGGCTCAAGAGTAGAAAATTTAGTCAATGGCAAAATAATTATTATATAACCACCGCACATTTCGTAAAAGAAGACCATAGGATGACAAATATTGATCATTAGGCATGTGCAGTTTGTATTAGCGATTAGTATTTATCTTGCAAAGAGGTATTTTATTCCATCTGTGTTTTATCTACATGTTCGCTGCATTATGATAAATAATAGATTTAACAAATTGTATAGTATGGTAATATGGTGATATCCCATCAGCATTTCAGGGTATGAATATTTCACTGGGTATAATAAGATGCCAGAGTGTGAATTCACGACTAAGAGGTTAAATAACATGATAGTTATGATGAGTGAAATTGTGTCACTGGCCATAGACAACAGGTCCTATTACATTAATTTCACAAAAACCAGGTACTGTGCTTGGTGACATGGCCACTGAAACAACAGTGAGATGTTGTTGTTGTTGTTATTGTTGTGTTCTTCAGTCCAAAGACTGGTTTGATGCAGTTCTCCATGATACTCTGTCCTGTGCAAGCCTCTTCATCTCTGAGTAATTAGTGCAACCTATATTCTTCTGAATCTGTTTACTTTATTCATCTATTGGTCTCCTTCTACGATTTTTACACCCCCCTTCCCTCTATGGTACTAAATGAGTGATCCCTTGATGCCTCAGAATGTGTCCTACCAACTGATCATGCCTTCTAGTCAGATTGTATCACAAATTCCTCTTCTCCCCAATTCTATCCAGTACCTTGTCATCAGTTACATGATCTACCCATCTAATCTTCAGCATTCTTCTGTAGCACCACGTTCTCAAAGCTTCTATCCTTCTCTTTTCTAAACGGTTTATTGTCTATGTTTCACTTCCATACAAGGCTACATTCCATACAACGTCTTTTAAAAAGGACTCCCTGACACTTATATCTATACTCTATGTTAACAAATTTCTCTTCTTCAGAAAAGGTTTCTTGTCATTGCCAGTCTACATTTTATATCTTCCCTAATTCACCCATTGTCAGTTATTTTGCTTCCCAAATAACAAAACTCATTTACTACTTTAAGTGTCTCATTTCCAAATCTAATTCCCTCAACATCACCTGATTTAATTCGACTACATTCCATTATCCTCTTTCTACTTTTCTTGACATTCATCTTACATGCTCCCTTCAAGATACTGCTCATTCTGTTCAGCTGCCCTTCCAAGTCCTTTGCTGTCCCTGACAGAATTACAAAGTCATTAGCAAATCTCCAAGTTTTTATTTTTTCTCCCTGGACTTTAATTCCTACTCCAAATTTTTCTTTGGTTTCCTTTACTGGTTGCTCAAAATACAGTTTGAATAACATCAGGGATAGGCTACAACCGTGTCTTGCTCTCTTTCCCACCACAGCTTCCCTTTTGTACCCCTCGACTCTTATAACTGCCATTTGGTTTCTAGCTTATCTAAAAGTCAGCTTGCGCAAATTGCAGATCAGGTCAAAAATCAGTCTGCGCAGTTAAAAACCGAGGTTGCCAGTCACATGATACAAGAGTTGCGAGATGATCTGGAGACCACAACTAACACGATCTCAGACATTAAAACCACCTGTAGAGGCTTTCCTGAATCTCTAGAGAAACTGACTTAAAACTTTACTACTTTGTAATTAGAGGAAGAAACTTTAAAATCCACACTTCAGCAGGTAGTAACGCAAACAGAGGCTCCTTCCATTAATAATGAAAGAAAATTATATGAATGTTTAAAGGAAAAGGGCAAACAGATTGTAGAAAGATTAGGATCAGAAATACAGAAAGCCTTGCAGCAGACTATTACGAAAGTGTATTCTGAACAGAGTATTTCTGCAGAGGCAGTTAAAGATGAATTAGGATTAATACAAAGACTTTGACATAAGATTTGCTTAAATGGCAAGAAGATGTTCAAATTCACCTTAATGATCAGGCAAGGAACATAGAGAAAGCATTAAATGCAGTGAAGCAACAGGATAGGGATGACACATCCCAGGTAGGTCAGATAACAGAGGTCTATGATGATTATCATAGTCCACAGTCCAATGAAAGTACTTACTTTGATAAACTGCACTCTAGTAATCAAAATATCCACGGGTGTGCTGCCGGTCTATAGTGTCCAACGGGCACAATATTTCGGCGATAATACATGTCGCCATCATCAGGTGAACTGACGGACTGAGCTCCTGTGAACGTGCCGGCACGGAGATCCGTACGTTATGGCTGCTCAGAGGGAACTGGGTTCGGTCGCGGCGGTGGCCGATATAAATACCCTCCGCCCACGGCGCGCTCCCTCCGCCGTCCGCGCCCCGCGCCACGGTCACGCGGTGGAACAGATTGCGACGGCGTCTGAGAACTGTATTTCGAACGAATGGGTACTCAGAGTGGCAGATTCAACGTGCTCTCCGCCCAACCACTGCAGCACAACCTGTTGAGTTGGATGAAGTCACGAGGGAGGAGGTAGGCACTGCATTTATTCCATACACAGGCCCACTCTCGGGGAAAGTCGCCCGCATTCTGAGGAAACACCAGGTCGGAACTGTGTTTTGTCCTCCAAATAAAACTCGTGCACTGGTGGGGAGCGCCAAAGATGACCTCGGTTTGAGGAAGTCCGGCGTGTACCAGATTCCGTGTCAATGTGGTGGTGGTGGTGGTTAGTGTTTAACGTCCCGTCGACAACGAGGTCATTAGAGACGGAGCGTATGCTCGGGTTAGGGAAGGATTGGGAAGGAAATCGGCCGTGCCCTTTCAAAGGAACCATCCCGGCATTTGCCTGAAACGATTTAGGGAAATCACGGAAAACCTAAATCAGGATGGCCGGAGACGGGATTGAACCGTCGTCCTCCCGAATGCGAGTCCAGTGTGGTCAATGTGGCAAGTCGTATATTGGTCAGACGATGCGTACCGTCGAGGATCGATGCCGTGAACACCAGAGGCACACTCGACTGATGTATCCGAGCAAGTCGGCGGTCGCTGAACATTGTTTGTCGGAAAATCACGCCATGGAGTATGACCGCACGAGGATTCTGGTACAGACGTCGAGATACTGGGACAGCGTTGTTAGAGAGGCCATCGAAATTCGCACCAATGACGACCTCATAAACCGTGACTGTGGCTATAATCTTAGCAAGGCTTGGGAACCAGCGATTGGGTTAATCAAGAGTAAATCGAGCAAACGTATAGTTGTGACGACCACGGCGGACAGAGCCATCACACCGATGTCATCTCAGACGCCGCCGCAATCTGTTCCACCGCGCGACCGTAGCGCGGGGTGCGGACGGCGGAGGGAGCGCGCCGCGGGCGGAGGGTATTTAAATCGGCCGCCGCCGCGACCGAACCCACTCGCTGAGTAGCAGTCGAGGGTTGAGCATCGCTCCTCTCACTGGTGTACTGTCAGCCATAGGCCCCCGCTTGTACGGGAGTAAAAACAGGAGTGATCACCGGCTCTGTTTTTATCAAAACATTGACGGGCACTTGCGCCTAGGTCTCAGCACGGACGGCACTTGGAGAAAATTTTGCATGGCGTCGCCTGGCAGAGTTGTCGTGTCTTCTCGTCGTTGTGGAATGTCGAGCTTGGGCGACGCCTTGGGGTCGCGGCGGTCTCTTTCCGCCGACGACACGAGGCGCGCTTTCTTGTTGCCGCGGGCCGCGCGGCCGGCCGTCTCGAGCACCTCAGCTGCCGCAGAGTCAGTCTCTGCCCCCCCCAAGAATAGGGAAAAAGTAGGCCAGGACCTGGAAGCGGGCCGCGGAACCACAGAGAGGTTTTCCGCCGCCCCCGTCCAGAATTCCGCGTCTGCCATCGTGTTACTAGGGTCAGCACTGCAACCGGAAAACCCAACGGTGCCAACAAAAGTTGCAACTGACAATAACCTGGCAGCAAGCCCCCTTTCCGCGACCGACATGGCAAAACCACATAATACGCAAACAAACAAATACATCGTCAGTATTTGCGATCCCGCCCCTCCCTCCCCTCTCCTCAGCCCTCTCCTGCTTGCCAACAGCTGTGGCCTCCTTGCTGACCATATCCGTAACCTAAATGGCAAGCAGAAGCTCAGTCAACCGACAAAAATCCTTCCCAAACCCGCAACTGCCACCCAACCCCCCACCCGATCCCAGTTCCTTAAATCCCCCCCACTCAAGTCCACCACATCCAAGCAGCGGCGTGTGAGGAAGGACAAGAAGGAGAAGCACTCCAGGGGGAAAAAGCACTCCACCACCACCACCCCAGCCACTTCCACACCCTCTGAGGAGCCTGCGCCCCCGACAGCACCTGTCGTCGTCCTAGGAGGGGACCAGGAAACACCAGCACTGGAAGGGAACCGCGTAACCGGGCAGGACTCGGATGGTTTCGTGCTGGCGAAGAAAACGTTTCGCCAGCCGAGGCTTCCACCGGCCAGGGGAGTGGAACCCACCCCGAACAGGTTCCAGGCGGTGGCCGATGAGCCAGAGACACCACATGACACAACAACACAAACACAAAACCAGGTCACCCACCACCTCCCTCCGATCGTCGCGGAGTTCACTCGGAACTACGAGGAACTCTTCGAAATGTTAAAGACAGCAATCGGGGGAGGAAATTTCAAAGCAAAACCTGCTGGTGGTGACAAAATAAAAATAACACTACTGACACTTGAACACTACACCACAGTAAAAACACTTCTCAACAGCAATAACATACCCCATTACACTTTCCCCACAACAAAAACACGCAACAGAAACATTGTAATCAGGGACCTACCGAGACGAGTGGCCCCCCAGGCGATCAAAACAGACCTGACCGCCCAGGGGTACATCGTCAAGGCGGTCCAACAGATGGGAAACATAGGCAGCAAATGGCCCCTGTATCAGGTCACACTGCCAGACGTCCCACAGAACAAAAGGGACATTAAGACGATCCTGGCGGTCCCTGTGACCACTGAACCACTGCGCCGCAAAAACAAGACGGTGCAGTGCTTCAGATGCCAGGGCCTCAACCACATTGCGGCACACTGCTCAATGGCAGTGAGGTGCAGAAAATGCGCCGAGGCCCATGATACACGAACGTGCAACATAAAACACACGGACCCGCAAATAAGGTGCGCGCTGTGTGGCAAAAACCACACAGCGGGTTACCAAGGTTGCGAGGTCCATAAAAGACACACACAGCAGGCAAAGGGCGCAAAGGCCGCCCCCCACACACGAAAAGAAAACACCACGAACCCATCCAGACACACAAGAAACCAAAACATAACACACACAGACAAGGCCTGGGTAAAACCAAGGCCAGACACACCAAGGGCAACATATGCGGAAGTGGTTTCTCCCCCGAGGAACCACGAAAGCATTGCCCAACCACCACAACATCAGACACCAACACAAGAACAACACCGGGAAATACACAGAAACAACGACCAGGTCCTCCTTGACGGAGGGGGCCCTAGGAAACCCCAGACACACTTCCCCCCCATGGATCAGTTGTTAGGCGTAATGGTGCAGACCATGAACCTCGTCATGGAAATGATGAAGGAATTCAGGGAGGCCCAAAAGCAGAACACACAGATCCTCGCTGCCCTTCAGGCAACAGTCCAGCAGTCGCTCCCCTCTGCGACTTCCTCAGTAGTATCAAAACCCCATCATGGATAGACGACCAAACATCCAAGGCCTGACAATGTGCGTCTTTAACGCAGACGGCATTGTTAATCAAGAGGTCGAGTTCAGAGAACTCATGAAGGAGTTCTCCATCGACATATGCATGATGGGGGAAACCCACCTAAAACCGGGAATAAAAGCGACAGTCCCCAACTATGTTAGCTATCGCAAAGACAGGCCAACCCAAGGCGGAGGGGTGGCCATATACATAAAAAGAGGGATCCCCCACCACCAGGTATTCTTACCAGCTACCAACAAAATTGAAGCAGTGGCGGTGGAAGTAACCACTGCCACTGGACCCCTAACAATTGTTGCAGTCTACCGACCCCCACATGACCAGATAGATGAGGGAGACATAGCTGCTCTAGGGCAAATTGAAGGCAAACTCGTAATAGGGGGAGACTTCAATGCCAAACACCCTGACTGGAATTCTAGAGTAACATCCAGAGCAGGCGCCAAACTGCAACAACTAGCGCGCACCCACCACTTCGAAACATGGGGTCCAGTCGAGCCCACACATTTTCCGAAAAACGGAAGCAGGCCCGATGTGTTAGACATAGCTCTCACTAGGAGGATCGCAGGGTTTGTGACCGCAAGGACAATCAACAGAATGTCCTCCGACCACAACCCAGTGATTCTGGAGGTCGATGTGGGAGAATGGGTAGCACTCCCACGGTACCAGACGTCGTACAAACGTACAGACTGGGAGCGATACCAAGAAACTGTCGCCTCTGATATCGCTCGCGCTCCGCCACCTACTGCCGAAACAGTAGAACAAGCGCTACAAGACCTAACAGGCAGCATCTTACAGGCAGCGGAAGAAGCCACCCCTCCACAAAGGGCTGGCCCACCACCGCAAATACAGCTCCCGGAACACTTGCTAGCTCAAATTCGACATAAGAACAGAGTAGCAAAAGAGTGGAAGATCACCAGAAATCAGGCCACCAGGAGGCTGCTCTATCGTCTACAGAGAGAACTGAAGGTAGCGCTCAATGAGCACAGAAACCAGCAATGGCAAAACCGCCTCACAGCTCTCAAAGTAGACGACCACACACTATGGCAAGCGACAAAACAGTTTACAAAACGACGCGCTAGGATGCCGCCACTGCATGGCGAGCGGGGACTGGTCTACAGCCATGCTGGAAAGGCCAACGCCCTCGCCGACTCCTTCGAGAAGCAGTTCCAAGCGGCAGAACCCCAGGACGACGAGCATGAAGGAGTGGTCCGTCGTCAACTGGCTGTCTTCCTCAATGCCGAGGAGGACCCAGAGGACGAACCCATACTTTTTGCCCCCGAGGACGTGGCAAGAGTAATCAGGTCTCTCCCTACAAAAAAGGCGCCAGGGCACGACAGTGTCACAAATCAGTTAGTCAAAAAACTCCCACCCACAGCGATCACACACCTCGCGAACGTCCTCAACGAGATTACTCGATCCCGTGTTTTCCCAGCTTGCTGGAAACATGCGGAAGTGGTCGCGATACACAAACCAGGGAAAGACCCTCTATTCCCGCAGCACTACAGGCCGATTAGCCTCTTGCCAACTCTCAGCAAGATCTATGAGCGCCTCCTGCTAAGACCCATACAAGAACATATTACCAGAGAGCAAATTCTGCCGGATTTCCAATTTGGCTTCCGACAGAACCACTCTGCCCCACAACAGGTCATGAGAATGGTTGAAGCAGCAACAGAGGGCTTCAACCACAGAGGCTACTGCGGGATAGTGCTACTGGACGTAGCCAAAGCCTTTGATTCAGTATGGCATAGAGGGCTACTCTACAAGTTGTACACACAAGGGTTTCCCGGGAGCATAGTTCAGCTGATCAAGAGCTACCTCACGAATAGGACTTTCTCCGTCAAAGTGGAAACTGCCACCTCCACCAGAAGGCGTATTCGTGCTGGGGTGCCACAGGGATCGGTCCTGGGGCCCGTATTGTACAGTTTGTACACTGCGGACACACCAACGGCCCCCCTGGTGCACACCGCACAGTACGCTGACGATACAGCCTTCTACACGAGAAACGCGAACAAGGACCTGGTCATCCGTAGGTTACAAAGGGTTTTAGATAACACAGAAACTTGGGCCCGTCGCTGGCGCATCACCATTAACTCTGAGAAGACGCAGGCAATGCTGATTACCCGCAGGCTCGGAAGGCGCGATCCTCCTCAACGTCCCCCCCTACACCTTCACCTAAATGGAACCCAACTCCCCTGGCGCAGAACCGCCAAGTACCTTGGCGTAACCTTGGACTCTCGTCTTACGTGGAAACCCCACATAGACGAAGTCCATAGGAAGGTCTGCGCCAGAATGTCCATCCTATATCCTATCCTGAACTCAACAAGCTCCCTTCCCTGCCCACTAGCATTAAACGTGTATCAGGCCCTGATCCGGCCAGTAATGGAGTATGCGTGCCCTGTCTGGGGATACGCGGCGAAGCAGCACCTGGACAAACTCCAGAGGCTGCAGAACCGCGCCCTCAGAAGGGCACTGCGCTTACCTCTTGGATCTGGCAAGGGCCTTCTATGAGGGTTCTTCCAGATCCAGAAACGCACTCATCCACTCCCTAGGTCGGTATGACATGTCCCGCGATAAGCACAAGCGCCCTATGACGATCTTCGACGACTAAGTCGAAGAGAAAATCCCTACACCAAATCCATCATCCCGTTCCTCCCCATATAACAACAAACTTCTCGCCCACCTCAGGCAAGTACCAGACACACTCACAACAATCATCACAAATCACAGACACCAAAAACTACAGAAAAATCACACACACACTTTCATAGGGGAGTAAAAGCCTAAAGGCTACAGACTCCCCCTCACACTTCCCCAAAGAGGGGAAAGCAAAAGATGAGAGAGAGAGCGACCGAACCCAGTTCCCTCTGAGCAGCCATAGCGTACGGATCTCCGTGCCGGCACGTTCACAGGAGGTCAGTCCGTAAGTTCACCTGATGATGGCGACATGTATGATCGCCGAACTATAGACCGGCAGCACACCCGTGGATATTTTGATTATCAAATACGCCGGGTGAAACTCAAGAATCACTGCACTCTAGTAATCTGTAGCCACATACCCATACAGTAAGAGTATGGCGGTAAAGCCCACTCTTTTTTCTGATTTACTGGAAGAGAGTCGCCCTAAACACAGGCAATTTCAGGTGTTCATAGTGGAAAAGAAAATTGTACAACCTGTTACTTTTATTAAATCTTTTATATATTTATTGCCCAAGTCGTGCTCCAAGCACCGAACCATACAATCAATCTATCATAGGTTTTGTGTAGGGTGAAGCCATCCCCCAGGCAGTTGCAAGTGCAGAATACTTTAACTCATGTGAACAGTTTGAAAATGCGTTTCTCGTCGAAATATTGGTCTAAATGTATTCAGGAGAGACTGCAAAAAGAATTATTCGATCTAGAACCACGTAACACCAAACAAGGAAGCCTAAAGAGGTAATGAAACACCTAAATAAAACTTGCTTCTGGGATGAAGCAATATCCCACCAAGATGTGTTGCATATTTTGAAAGGTAAATCAGCATCAGAGAAAAACTAGCCCACGACCTTGAAGCTAATATTTCTTGTCTGTGCTATACTCGACTGATTTAATAAATGAAATTGTCAGCTGTATCAGTAACAACAATAATAATTATTGAAACGGAAATGGCGTGAGTCATGCCATACCTTGGTGACAGCAGTACACCAACAACTATGGGAGAGTAGCTGACAGTCACACTCACTTTGTCACTGCTGCCAGCTCAAGTGTCAGATGGTATTGGATGTGTGAACGAAAGTTCTCCAAATAATATACAGAGGAGGCGATCTGATGATAGATATCATCCTGGCTATCAGAATAACGATCCCTGGAATAACCGCAATAGCAATAATCAGTGGTGTTCTGGTGCATAAAATCAATAATGGTTTCTGTAAGTCACAAAAATTCAAGCAACCAGTGGCATCCTAGTCAGAGAAGACAGTCACCTATTAATGTAAATGACATTTACCAACAACCGAATACTGGGTCATTCACAATGTTGATAAGCTCTGGCGAAATCAGAATCCAGCAATCATTGTTGTTGAGATCACAGAGGAGATCTTTCCTGTGACTATAAGTCTAACAAACTAGACTTGGCCTCATTTAACCCCCCAATAATGCCCATGGAATGGAGTGAGGGTAAAGTCAGTCCATTGAATAACCTGTTAAGATACAATGATGACATAGTTAACGAAAAAGTATTGACAGGTACTTGTCATAGACGTTCTGCAAATTAGATAGGTAGTGCAAGCCTACATTTGTTTGTGCTGTGAGAACTATTCCTACTATTACTTTGATAGAGGCAAGAATTATGACTGTGATATCTCTAACTTTATTTAATGAAATAATTAGTGTAGAAATTACCCACTTACCCTGTGCAATATTGTAGAGTGGTTAGTGCAGCAAGTGGTAAATCAAAGCCAGTAAAGATACAAATACAGGTTGATGTGAGAATTGGAAATGTTATGATGAAATGTATCTTTCTTGTGGTTAAGGATTAAATAGAAACGTGTATCTTTGGACTTCAATTTCTTGGAGAGCAAACTCCCAAGACAGTCAGGAACATGCCACAAATAGATGGAAAAATTACTACAGATCTGATTGAAAGAGCTGGATGTCATAACAAATAACAGTTAAAGATTATACGGACAAACAGAATGTAACCAACAATTTTTCTGAGTTTAATTTTTCAACTTGGGAAAATGATAATGCTATTTACAAATAAGTTTTAGAATCCAGTGGAATTTCACAACAGCAATAGCGACTTAAAGAATTGTGCTGAAATATGCATGAGTGTTTGATTAACAAAAAGCAGGTGTGATTAACATTTATGAATACCTTATGGAAGTTAATCCACATGAAACATTTTGTAAAAACAATTATTCTATCCCAGTGTCAAAGGGGGAGGCAGTAAACAAGAAAATTAGACACATGTCAGAGTGGCAAGTCATTGGACCTTCACTCTCTCCCTATTGTAGCCCACTTTTCACAGTAGATAAGTCAGATGGAAGGTACACTTCATCCTAGATGCTAGTGGAATTAACCATACTGCTATCCCTGTACAGAGGTGACCAGAAAGCTTGAGGAAAATCTAGAGAAATTTCATGGTGTTAAGTTTTCGTCTAGCATCGATATGCGATCTTCATACTGCAGAGTCCACTTTCAAAATATTTCCTGAAGGATACCGCCATCATATTTGGTGAAAGATCCTATCAGTATTGTATACTAACATTTGGCCTTAATGTTAGTTCTGGGGTTTTATTACTGCACTTGATACAGTGCTTGGACCTGACATATTGAATAAAATTGCAGTCTGTGTTGATGACAACCTCATAGCCATGCCTACTTGGGAGGAACACCTTGTACTGTTGGTTTTCTGGCCTCACTTCCAACCTACCAAAATCAAAGCTGTCCATAGCGACATTAAGGTACCAAAACCTTATTTCATCTGTCAAAAGGTCAAACCCTCAAATCAACGTAGTAGAACAGAACTCCATCCAGTATTACTTACAGGACCACTAAAAATAGTTTGTATTGACCTTACAGAATCCTTGGCCTCTGCTCATAGAGGTATCAAATATATAGATTGGGTAAATTATATATTTTCTAATTATATCAAATTCTATCCAGTGAAATACACTGCTGCTACACCAGTAATTAAGTATAACAAATGACTATATTTCCATGGTGGAAAAACCTACAGTTATATTATCAGGCACTGTGTCAAATTTTACCGGTAAAAAATGGAAGTAAGTTTTCAGAGATTAACAGGTTATGCAGATTTTAATATCAAAATTTAACGCCCAAACCAACCCTTTAGCCAAAACCTTTTGATAGTTTAATCAGTTCATGGAGATATATGCACCCAATAAACATACCAAGTGGATAGAATTCCTGGGTGTTTTTGAAGAGATAGTAAACCACCTACCCTTACATTGTGTACTATATACCTCTCCTGATGTGAGGGGTAAAGAAAAAGAAAGAAATTAATGGCTAGATCTCATATCACATTTGCCTCAAACTGAAATCACCTGGGATGAGAAAGTGAAAAAAGTAACCTGTATCGTGAAAAGTGCGGAATTAAAAGAAAAACCAGTGTGATATGAAACTAGAAGGAATACATAGTTACTCTGCAGGAGAAAGTTCGTTATTGAAAACTCTTTACAAATCTTCACTATTTCTAAATAAGGACAAGAAATGATAGAAAATGTATACAGAACCTTTTCACATAGTGCAGATTGCACATGATAACAGTTATTTGTATCACACTAGCAAAGGGATTAAAAGTCTTTAATCATACTGAAACCTTAAAAAAATACTTTCCTTTAGTATATGTAAGCCACCAAAAGGTGAAAAGCAAATGATAGGCTCAGGATTGCGCTTTGTCAGCTCACTTACTCATCATTAAATAGGTTTTGAACTATGACAGTAAGGTAAAATAAACGTGAACAGAAAATGTCTAACTGGTATAAAATGAACAATCTCCTATTTTTCTCTGAGATACTCTAGTTATATTTGGGGTATGTTAGTAATAATATTACTTTATAAGTACCTATGGCACATTATTGGCTAGTTACTGCTACTCAGAAGGTACTCACTTGTTGTGGTAAGCAAAGATTTGTATTGCGACCACTGTAGTTTCAGGGTAGATTCATGAAAGGGAATTGGAGTCAAATGACATGGCCCAAGTAAGTAATTAGATGCAGTTTGGTCGAAAGTATGGAATTTTTGGAGGAGATGAAAGTGTCAAACCTCCATGAGAAATGTAATTTAATTGGTGGAGTGGATGCCACATTATCTAAAA
Source organism: Schistocerca cancellata (assembly GCF_023864275.1). Classification (NCBI taxonomy): domain Eukaryota; kingdom Metazoa; phylum Arthropoda; class Insecta; order Orthoptera; family Acrididae; genus Schistocerca; species Schistocerca cancellata. The sequence goes on from NC_064634.1 coordinate 258,064,392, forward strand.
AAAGAGAGAGAAGAGTAATATTGTCCACATTAGCTAAAAAATAAGTAGCAGCGTTCTTAGATATTTGAATGAATGAGAAATGCAGTGGCAAATACCTATGAAAATAGGAAATTAACTGTGCTAAGTAAAAGAATAAGTATGAATACTCTTGCCTGAAGCCTTAGTTATAAACGTTGGAGCAAAGTTTAGTCATAGTTCTTGTGTGAAAATATTCCATTGATATTCTATAGTTAATTTGCCCATAATAATAGTAAGGGAATAGAACTAAGCACTATGGAAAACGTTTAACTTACAAAATACAATCAAATGAGGTATTTGGCGGTTTATTTCTAATCAAGTAACTACCTCAGGTTAATGAATGGAACCTGTAAAGCCAATAATAAAGAAATTTCACAACAGACTATTTGTATCAGTAATATAATTAAAATTAAAGAGATTTTTAGTCATCAAATTTACTGAAAATGAGCTGTACTCTTTGTAGAAGGATAATATAACAGGACAACAGAACTCTATACCATGAACTTAAAATGATCACATTCTAGTGAAAATCTCGGTCACAGAATGGGCTGATGAAATACATTCCTTAGATGGGTAATCTTGCCTTGAGTCTTATATATAGGAGGTGATAAGAAATGGTCAATTCATGTTATTCAGTAAATAAAATAAGATATTTGGTATATTGCATGTATGCTTCTGAATGACATTTAAAGAAAGTGTGGTGTTTTGAGTAGGAAATGATAACTGGACTATTTTTCTTATTTCCATGAATTTTTATAAATATGTGAATACCTATTTGCAGTAGTAAGAGAGTATTCTTACACCAAAGTAATTAGTAAGACATCTGATATGTTAGTAAGTGAAGGAACAAAGTTATCGCATTAAAACGTCACTGGAGATAACTAGGAAAATAAGAACTGTGTATTTACAGTAATGTCTCAGATTTATTTATATGGACAAATAAGTGAACAAGAAGAGCTATAGAATTCTGCAGAGAAGTCTCAAATAAATAAATCTTACTTCTATTTTATATTTATGTAAAGTCCATGGTTAGAATTGTCATTTCTCATCTCCTTTGGTGAGACTGATTTCTGCATTCATTGGTGCCATTCATGAGTTTTTCACACATTAGCAATCTCTTAATTACTTTTTCTGCCTCTCAATAAATGAATGAGTGGAATTTCTTGCTAAGTGTGGTTGACAAGAACACTATATGTATTAAGTTGTGCTCCTGTCTGTGTGAAATGAGACACAAAAATCATCACTTAAGTTAATCGAATCATCTCCTCACACAGAGAAAGGAAGTAATAATTAAACGATAAATTTGCAACACAGTGTAAAGTCATCATATGAATCCTTAGATAAATATTAAATTAAACTAAAAATGCGTGAGGTGTAATTCAAATAAAGTGTTCTGTAAGTACAGCAAGGAGGAAAGAATTAACTTATTTTACCCCTTCTAAGCAGTTATTTACAGTCTGTGGTGAATAACAGGTGAAACAGTAATATTTGGTGATGCAAAGTAACTGTGTTGCATACTGAATAAACTACATGACAGCAAAAGTGGGTTCCACTTAGCAGTGCTGATGTGTTATGGTGGTGGATAGCAATTCCAGTCACAATAGGAGTCATCACATCATCCAGAGAATTGTGACAAATGCTGTAAAATCCCTGATACCCACCCACTCACACACACACCCCCACCCACAAACCCACACACCCACCCACACACACACATATATATCCAGGATATTCACTGAACTGATGCTATATGTGAGCACCAGTCACAGTCACTCTGGCAGCACTGCACCATTCAAACTGTGCAAGCCCATTTTCGTGGGGATGCTGCTTCTGATTCCTACGTTCTCAACATTCCACAGACTGACAAGAAGAGTTTTTAAAGCTGATAAAATAATGCAAACAATGCCCAGACATATTGTATACTGTCCCTGTGTATTAATTATTCCTAGGATGGTCCACAACTAATAAAGAAGATTTAAAAACCTGAAGACCTTGAGGTACGTTTTCCACATGTTTCGAGTAATCTGTCTGGATGATCCTGGCTTTGATGACCAGTTCTGGGACATCATGACGTCATGTCTGCAGTCCTATGGACTTGGTCCATCACCTGCAGTGACCTTGTCGCCAGTCCTACTCATTTGAAACCCCTAATTAAAATTTTACCAAACGATGTGACTGACCCAAGTCTGTCCAGTTGTATTTTGATCTTACATGTTAACTAATCAAAAGAAGTGAGTCTAATGTATAATTGTTGTTTGTCCAGTTGCCTGGCTGTTGTGACTTTACGAAATAAGAATACTGAAGATAATGATGCAATGTAGTAAAAGTAGTCTTTCCTTTTATCTACATGCATCTTAACCATGTGTGGATTTGATAACAAAAATAATCAAAAACTTAATTTCTGCCCATGGATATGCATTCACTTGAACTTTTTGTTTGTTTAGTGTCCTAAATATTTATCAGTCCTGGACAAATGGAATTAGTGATAGACTTTTATATTTGATATCGACAGTTAAATATAATTGCCTTGCCTCAGTCAGAGGGGGCAGCATAATGATATATCAGCATTTTTTCTTGTCTTTCTTGTGCTAGTAAAATTACTAATATAATAAATTCATTATGCACTGAGCCATTAGTCACAAAGAAAGGTGTCTTATCTATAAAATAAGATTCCATAGAATTCCAGAATCTGGAGGAGTGCATTTAAATTATGATGTCTTTGTGATATGACCTCTGCCTTTTTCCTTCTGTCACTTCCTTCATTATCTTTCCTCCTACTGACCTTCGTCTCTGTAAACACATATAAGTGGGAATAATTATTTATTTTGTTCAATTAATGACTCTTGTTTTATCATTTCTTAACAGTAATTTCTTTAGTATGTTGCTGACACGTTCGCAAGTGGAAATGTGGGTGACTCTTGTTGCATGTGAGTGAATAACTGGCTTGGATGATATTTGTTACGCCGTCATTGCAGCCGTCTCATGGAGATAACTATGAACTGCAGGTTAGAGCCTGCATATCATTTGATCAAAAAAAGTCTTATTGCCCAGTGCAGATCAAATTAGCCCAGTTGGCATGGTCCAAATCTTCATGGCCACAAAAATACGGACCCCAGCAAATTATCCCGAAAGACCAATATTTTGTGTCTCACAAATGTTAATCCATAGGTTTTTCGTCAGTTTAACCTTTCCCCTGCTAATTAATGTGTGTTAAACAATCTGTCAAAAAATATCATACAAGGCAGTCACATACTCCTGCAACTTTTCTCTCTTTGATTTGTATCTTGGTAGAACTTTATTCTCTGATCTAAAGACATAGAATATTCTCATATGAGCTGTATGGCTGAATACTTGCAGACTAAGGGCACTGCACAGACAAATCGAAGATTTTTAACTTAATAAAGACAGTGAAACAAATGACAAGACCGTATTTGCACACACTAATTTCTCATTTCATTTATTATTATCCTTTGCATCATTTACATGATATGGGAATTGTCATAATACTGTCCAGAATATGCACAGCAGAATATTACAAATTTCTATTAAATACATACACTCCTGGAAATTGAAATAAGAACACCGTGAATTCATTGTCCCAGGAAGGGGAAACTTTATTCACACATTCCTGGGGTCAGATACATCACATGATCACACTGACAGAACCACAGGCACATAGACACAGGCAACAGAGCATGCACAATGTCGGCACTAGTACAGTGTATATCCACCTTTCGCAGCAATGCAGGCTGCTATTCTCCCATGGAGACGATCGTAGAGATGCTGGATGTAGTCCTGTGGAACGGCTTGCCATACCATTTCAACCTGGCGCCTCAGTTGGACCAGCGTTCGTGCTGGACGTGCAGACCGCTTGAGACAACGCTTCATCCAGTCCCAAACATGCTCAATGGGGGACAGATCCGGAGATCTTGCTGGCCAGGGTAGTTGACTTACACCTTCTAGAGCTCGTTGGGTGACACGGGATACATGCGGACGTGCATTGTCCTGTTGGAACAGCAAGTTCCCTTGCCGGTCTAGGAATGGTAGAACGATGGGTTCGATGACGGTTTGGATGTACCTGCACTATTCAGTGTCCCCTCGACGATCACCAGTGGTGTACGGCCAGTGTAGGAGATCGCTCCCCACACCATGATGCCGGGTGTTGGCCCTGTGTGCCTCGGTCGTATGCAGTCCTGATTGTGGCACGGCGCCAAACACGCATACGACCATCATTGGCACCAAGGCAGAAGCGTCTCTCATCGCTGAAGACGACACGTCTCCATTCGTCCCTCCATTCACGCCTGTCGCGACACCACTGGAGGCGGGCTGCACGATGTTGGGGCGTGAGCGGAAGACGGCCTAACGGTGTGCGGGACCGTAGCCCAGCTTCATGGAGACGGTTGCGAATGGTCCTCTCCGATACCCCAGGAGCAACAGTGTCCCTAATTTGCTGGGAAGTGGCGGTGCGGTCCCCTACGGCACTGCGTAGGATCCTACGGTCTTGGCGAGCATCCGTGCGTCGCTGCGGTCCGGTCCCAGGTCGACGGGCACGTGCACCTTCCGCCGACCACTGGCGACAACATCGATGTACTGTGGAGACCTCACGCCCCACGTGTTGAGCAATTTGGCGGTACGTCCACCCGGCCTCCCGCATGCCCACTATACGCCCTCGCTCAAAGTCCGTCAACTGCACATACGGTTCACGTCCACGCTGTCGCGGCATGCTACCAGTGTTAAAGACTGCGATGGAGCTCCGTATGCCACGGCAAACTGGCTGACACTGACGGCGGCGGTGCACAAATGCTGCGCAGCTAGCGCCATTCGACGGCCAACACCGCGGTTCCTGGTGTGTCCGCTGTGCCGTGCGTGTGATCATTGCTTGTACAGCCCTCTCGCAGTGTCCGGAGCAAGTATGGTGGGTCTGACACACCGGTGTCAATGTGTTCTTTTTTCCATTTCCAGGAGTGTATAATTTACATTACATTGAAAATTAAAACAGTGAATTAAAACACATAAAATTAACATTATATAATATGTTGAAAATTAAAACATAGAATTAATGGGTTGTTATTTTACCATTTTAACATGTACCATATGTGATGGATTTATATATATTTAGTACATTTTGGAAAAATCATATTACACATAATTTAGAGTTAAAAGAGTATAAATGAGACATAGAACTGACAATGAGAACAACATGACATTGACAATACAACTATCAATTAGTGATTCAAAATATTCCTCTATGCTATAAAAACATTTATTTATCAGAAAAATTTTTAATTCTGACTTAAATTTTCTTCATCTTCTGTTCCCATGATACAAAGTGGCGGAGAATTATAAAGCTTTATTCCATAGTGGCTCACATGTTTTTGAGTTTTTGTTTTTCTTGTTCTTTCTACATGCAGACTCTTACCGACATGTGTATTGTAGTCATGAAGATCTGAATTTACATGTGAACTACCCAAGTGTGTTCTTGATTGCAGCATGCTTTTTAATATGTACAAAGATGGCACTGTAAGTATGTTTAGCTGCATGAACAAGGGCTTGCAGTGTGGTTGTGGAGAGCTGTGTGTAATAATTCTAATGGCCCTTTTCTGTAATTTAAAAACATCTCTCAAGCGACATTTAATTGCACCCCAGAATGTTACTAAATAGGCTATAATAGAATCGAAATAAGTCATATAAACTAATCTTGTAAACTCTGCACTGCAAACTCTAGAAATTATTCTCAGTGCCAAACATGCTGAATTGAGTTTTTTGGATATGTATGTGACATGGTCTTTACAGCTCAAGTGTTGATCATTGTACATGCCCAAAAATTTTGTAGACCAGACTTCCTCTATTTCATGGTCACTCAATGACAAATGGAGATCATCTTTCTCATTTACTTTACCATACTGTATGTAATTTGTTTTATTTAGATTGAGTGTTAACTTATTATGGTAAAACCACTGCTGCACACTCTTCAGAACCTTTTCAGCTGTAGTGAATAAGGATTTGCTGTCATTACTAATAATTATGCTTGTATCATCTGCAAATAACTTAATTTTTGATGATCTGTTGGGCCTTTCAGTGTCATTTATATAAATTAGGAATAATAGGGGGCCAAAAACACTACCCTGAGGGAAACCCATTGCTACTTTCTTAGCATCAGATACTCACTTTATTTTTTGCTTATTATGAGATAAGGTGAGTTCCACAACATGTTGTTCTATCTTGGAGATAGGATTCAAACCATTTCCTCCCACGTCCTCTGATGCCTATTGCCTCCAGTTTGTCAAGGAGAATGTGATGATTTACTGTATCAAAAGCCTTGGAAAGATCTAGGTTGATTCCTACCACACATTTGATACTATCTAAATTTCTAATAATTTCTTCCATATAGGCCTGTATAGCTGTTTCTGTGCTGTGACCTATGGGAAACCATGTTGATTAGAATTTAAAAGATTGAAGGTGTCAAGGTAGCTTATGAGTCTGATTTTCATAAGTTTTTCAAAAATTTTTGATAAAGATGAAAGGTGGGATATAGGTCTATAGTTTTCTACCTTATGCATATCCCCATTTTTTAATAATGGTTTAACCTTAGACATTTTCAGCCTTTGGGGGAACACACCTTTATTGAATGATAAATTGGCAATATGTACCAGTGGTTTCAAGACTTGTGAGGCGACTTTTTTTATTATTTTCACTGGCACTTCACCCAGTCCTGCAGACATTTTGAGTTTCAAACTGTTAATTACTTTCAGTATTTCATATTTATTAGTGGGACTTATTATCATGCTACTGACTACTTTTGGTGCTGTTGTTTTCTCTTCTTTGGTGAAGCTCTTGTGTTGAGTGGTACTTAAGTAAATAAATTAGTGAAATCAAAGTGAAGTAGAAATTAGAATATAAATGAAAAACTTGGTTTAGTTTAGAGAGTTACATACTGGCAAACAGTGGGCAGAACAGCAGAACAGAAGAGACAATGACCATGAAGTCAGCAAGTTCCACATAAGCGGACACTGTCGATTCAGCCGTCAGGGCATCGCCCGACCAGCTCACGTGTTTCTCAGTTGTCACATGTGAGGAAAGGCCCTCGCCTACATTCCAAGAGCCAATGACCGACGTTAAGAAGATTCTTCGAGAAGCTTTTCAACGTGACAGAAGAGGCAATGACCATGAAGTCGTTCACCTCCAGTAAACTGAAGTGAATAAATACGCGAGATGCAGTGGGCCCGACAGACGAGAGACGAAGAAGACAGTGAAGAAGCGTAGCAGTAGTTTTCAGTCAGTTTCGGTGCTGAAGACCGTCAAGCAAGAAGAGACTGCATCATGCACAGACGCACCAAGTCCGCCGCTGTAATGGAATAGCAAGCAGCAGCCTCGGCGCCAGAAGACAGAAGTTAAAAGGTATTTGAAGTCTGATTTTTACGTGCCCGGGTGACTCGTGAGGATGGGAAGGAGACGGCCTCCCGTCATCAATCACCTGTGAGCTGGGATGAACATCTGACAGCCGAAGACTGGCACGCGGGAGTCCATTGTTCGAGTCCGGGACACTGGCCTTCCCCCACCACGCCGCTCCGCTGGCCGACGCACAACACACGCAGCCGCTTAAAGAAGAGAAACACTGGGATGCTACATCCAAGGTATCACCATCCGATGCACGACTTCGCTCGCAATAATTAAACGGGCCACCTCGCGCTGCGCGTCTCCAGTCAGCTGGGCGAGACGGCGACAAGAGATACACACCGCTGCGCGTAATCAGACGCCACCGCCGCTGCCGCATCAGAAGGCTATGCAAACGACACAGCTGCCGTTCTCCGAACCAGAACATCCAGTAAGATACAGTTGTACAAAACTGTCAATAAAAGATATCTTATGTAAAAATGCTGTTTCATTCTACCTCATACCCGAGCCAAGGAAGAACCCATCCTGCCCACATGTTGTTAAGAGAGAAAAATTGTTTAATTTAATATTTTCACCCTGACATAATGCTTTAGAATGCTCATCCTGACAATTGACTAGCATCAAAAGAGAAAACCCAGTTACATTTAGTAGCAGAAGGGCTACATGTAGTGTCACAACTGTTACATTTGGTGTCAGAGAAAAAACCCTTGGCTCAATATGAGGTGCGAATGACAGTCACTGAAGGTCCACAGTTAGTATCGTTTAATGTGTGAAAGGATAGGGGTTCGCATAGAAGTCTTAAAATTTTCTTTATTTAGAGGTGTATTCTCTCTCATAATTTGAAGAGTTTGTCGAAAATTTTTAAACATCTTTTTCATTCAGTGTAGTAAGATTGTGTAACTAATAGTTTGTAAAATGATGACACGAAATTGTACAAAGTCAGAGTCAGCACCACAAGCGGTTTCTACTGAGGAAGCCATTCAGAGCTTAGTAAATCAGATAGCACAGTTTAGAAGTGATAATAATGCATTATTTAAACAGTTGAGTGAGGTTAGGCAAACCAGTTCAATCCCTCCCACCCTAGATTCCTCAGCAGCAGCCTTGGTAACTCCTTTTTCAGGTAACCCTGGCGATGACATAACAGCCTTTTTTGATGATTTAGTAGCAGCTGCAAAGTTAGGATCATGGTCAGATGAACAGCTCTTACAAATGACAAAGTTAAGATTTCTGGGTGAGGCTAAAGCTCACGCATTATACCATGAAGAATTACGGAATGCTCCAACATTTGAGGAATTGAAGAAAGGATTGCTTAAACGTTTTCAAAAACAGAACAGCTGTAGATTTTATAGGGAACAGTTAAACACTATCACTCAGCGGCAAAACGAGTCGTTAGAAAGCTTTGTAGATAAGATTAGAAAAGTTAATATTAACACCCATCAGTTGACAACTAGTGATGAAGCAAATAAATTTATTTTACAAGAGGCAGAAAATAGAGTTCTGGATACATTTTTACGTGGGTTGCCTCCTGAAACGTCCCGTCGTGTCAGGGCAGAGTTTCCTAAAATTTTAGCGGAAGCTGTATCTGTGGCGACGGCTTTTGAAGAAATTGACATTGCCACCAGATACAAGGAGAAGCGAAATGTATTTTCAGCAGGAGTACGATGTTTTAGGTGCGATCGACAGGGCCATATAGCAAAAAACTGCAGACAACCTCAGTGCAATAATTGTCAAAGAATAGGTCACACATTCAAGGAATGCAGGTCTAAGAAAGTTTTTGGAAATAGAAATCAGTTAAACTCAAACGGGAATGTCGGAGCCGCCGCCAGGCGTTCCCAATAAAATTTCATGCCATTAAGGCGAATGTGAAGGCGGAATGCTGGTCATCTGCTACCATACAGGATAAAGAGGCAAGGTTACTGGTGGATACAGGCGCAAACGTATCAATAGTGAGTAATGAATGCACTGGAGAAAAGAAATATGACCCTCCAAGGTATAGAGTGAGTGGAGTAGGAGGAGGTACAGTGAAGTCATTAGGATGTACATCACTGATTTTCTATATTCACAGTGTACAATTTCAAGAAGATGTAGAAGTGGTAACAAAGGTAACTGACGGGTGCGACGCGATCCTAGAGTTGGATTTCCTGAATAAACATCACGCTAAAATCGACTTCAGACAGCAAACTGTAGAACTTAGTGGAATAGTGTTTCGACTAGGTGACACCACTGCAAAGGGCCCTCTGCCGCAAGATTTCCCTAACCGGAAGGCGAAATCAACTACACAGCATGCAACATCCTTGAAGGTTGATTCGCGGGATAAGATACCATCTGGCTCAGGAAAACTTTTCTGGATGACCGTTGACCCCGAGGTACCTACAGATACAATATGTCTAATAGAGCCATTAGAGGAAAATGAGGAATTAGATGTATCACATTGTTTTGTACGTAGAAGTGTTGTACGGGTTCAAGATGTTGAGCGAGAAAGAAAAGTACTGGTACATATTGACAACTTCGGAGTGGAGGACAAAGAGTTGCATAAGGGAATATTAGTAGCTACAGTCAGTACTTTTGAAGAAGAAGATTTCATTTGGTCAGATATTGATAATGGTCAGAAACCAGACGCCTATAAAACCGCATTACGCCACAAGATTGAGCATTTGAAAGGAAATGATAGAGACACGATAGAAGCAGTTTTAGTTGAGTTCCAAGATTTATTTAATGCAGAAGGTCCATTGCCAGCAACAGATATCACACAGCATAGGATCCCAACAGGAAATAGCCTCCCAGTTTATAGGAAGCCTTATAGAATTCCGCATCACTTACAGCCAGTACTGGATGAATTTTTAGAACAGCATCTAAAAGATGGAATTATAGAAAATTCTGATTCGCCTTATAATTCAAATATCGTGATTATTCCAAAGAAGTCTCCCGACGGTACGAGACAATATAGATTTTGTTGTGACTACAGGCACCTTAACAAACAAACTACCTCAGATGTTTGTCCTCTTCCAAACATTAGAGATATCATTGACAGTTTGGGTAACAGTAAATACTTTTCAACAATCGATTTATGTAGCGGATATCATCAATAGGAAGTTGCACCTGAAGATAGGCATAAAACAGCATTTTCTACCCCTGGAGGCCACTGGCAATTTAAAAGAATGCCTTTCGGTTTGAAAAAGGCACCAGCAACTTTTCAAAGACTACTCGATGGAGTATTGCGAGGACTCAAAACGCAGCAATGTTGTGTATATCTAGACGATATTACTGTATTCTCCAAAGACATTAATGAACATGCTGTACGTTTGCGTAATGTTTTTCAGAGACTTAGAAAACCTAAATTCACACTAAATATGGAAAAATGTAGTTTTGCATTAACAGAGGTTACATACCTAGGGCATGTCATTAGTGAAAAAGGCATTAGAACAGATCCTCGATTAATTTCGGCTGTTAAGGACTTCCCAACACCACAACGCGTTAATGAAGTACAAAGATTCATTGGTCTCACATCGTATTACCGAAAATATGTTCAAAATTTTGCTGAAATTGCCCGACCCTTAACCCAATTATTGAAAAAGGGTGCAAAATTTCATTGGTCTGAAGATTGTGAATCAGCATTTCAAACCCTTAAAGATAAGTTAACACACAGTGTAGTATTAGCCTACCCAGATTATAATAAAGAATTTATTTTATCCTGTGACGCAAGTGGTCATTCAGTAGGAGTTGTTTTGAGTCAGAATATTAATGGCGTGGAACACCCCATAGCTTACACTTCGAGACAACTAACAACAGCAGAAAGAAATTATTCCACAATGGAGAAAGAATTGTTAAGTGTTATTTATGGCATCAAATACTTTAAACACTACTTGTATGGTAGGAAATTCAAGGTTATTACAGACCACGCAGCTTTAAAATGGTTGCTTGGGTTAAAGGATCCATCTAGTCGTCTCACCCGTTGGGCCCTATGTCTTTCCGAAATGGATTTCGAAGTTATCCATAAACCAGGCAAAAAACACACGAATGCAGATTGTCTAAGTCGGAAAATAGCACTTTTGGAAGCAACAGGCCGAGATACTGAGGACTGGAGAAAGGCACAAGAGGAGGATACAGAATGCAAAAAATACGCAACTCAAAAACAATTTTGCTTTGAAGATGGTGTATTATGCCGTAAAACAAAACTTGGACCCCGAATTGTTTTTCCCCACACCCTAGACAAGAAATAATGGCAGAGGCCCACGATCATATCCTTGCAGGACACGGTGGACAGCGGACAACCGAAAGACGTGTAGCAGAGCGATTTTGGTGGCAAACAAGAAAGCAGGATGTTGCGCAGTACGTACGTAATTGCATTGTGTGCGCACAACGAGCTGAACTTTCTCGTTCAAAAGTACCCTTACAGAGGCTCCCTGAGGCTTCATGTCCATTTCAAATCTGTGGACTGGATCTCTACGGGCCATATCATAAAACACGTGCTGGTAATAAGTACGTTCTTACAATTATAGATCACTTTGCACGCTATCTAGCTATGGTGAGTCTCCCAGATCAGCAAGCAAATACAGTTTCCCAAGCTTTAGTTAACAACTGGATACTTAAATTTGGCATACCTGAAGCTATTATCACAGATCAGGGATCTAATTTTATGTCTGAATTAATGAAACAGCTATGCCACTTATTAAAAATACGTAAATTACGCACAACTCCGTTACACCCTCAGTGCAACGGACGCACAGAAAGAGTTCATCGGACAATTGGCAAGATGCTTAGTTATTATATTAACGAACAACATTCTAATTGGGATACGTATTTACCAATAATTGTGTCGGTATACAACGCCAAAACGCATGAAGCAACTGGCATGTCACCTTATGAAGTAGTCTATGGGAGAAAAATGGCGTCCCCTTCTGATGTAATCAGGCAGAAAAACGGAAAAGTCGGCGAAACAGTAAGAGATTTCAGTCGAATGATGAAGGATGTATGGAAAAAGGTTCAAAAATCTAATACAAAGGCTTTGGAACGACAGGAAAGATTAGGTAATGCCCAAGCTAAATATCCAAATTACAAAATCGGTCAGTGGGTGATGCTGTCAGCCCTATACATTGCGAAAGGAAAAACGAAGAAATTTGTAACAAACTACAGAGGTCCTTATCAAATTATTGAGATCACGTCACCAGTCAACGTTAAATTGCAACTGCCCACCCGAACTATTATTGTCCATGCAAGTCGGTTAAAACCTTTTAAGGGCGCTCCAGATGTAATTCCTTCAACAATAGTGTCTGCTTTTCCAAAGGGTGGAGGAAGTGTCCGAAAAGGAAAAAGAGTGGCCACGCTAGCACAACATACAGACATGGCACCATACAATCTTCGACCAAGGGTGCGAATGTCCTAGTGGAATCATAGTAGACTGTGGATAATATACAAATGTAATTAATAAATAATTGGTAATGGTTTATTTTTTAAGAAAAAAAGTTGATTATAGAAACATGTTGATCTTGTAGTTAACAATGTATTTCTTCTTTTCTTTGTTTTTGTTTTTACTAGGTTGATAGGTCCATAACCATATTGTTTGCTTTATTCAGAAAACGCCATGCAAGCATTTCCTACACAAAACCTATCCTACCTCAATGACTCCCTTGACAGTTCCCTTCTGAAGTCATTAGATATGTTCATAAACTCGCACAGCAAGGCAAAATTGATACCATTGTTCTGATGCAACATGTCTTAAAATTAAAAAGTGAACATAAAACTAAAATTATAATGCTAGGAACGGGTATATCTGGAACCTTTGTGTTGGTGTTTCTGCTTTCTACAGTTTTCTTTTATTTAAGATGAAAAAATAAGCCAAATAATAATAAACCACTTCATCAAATGCCTGTTAACTGGATACCACACTCTTAACTGGTGTTCTTCAGTGGTTACTTTTGAGCATTAGTGTATTAATTTTGTTTATTGTACTTCACTCTTTACTAAACAGTCTTATGTTAAAGTAAACAATACTGTAGAATAGATATTCTTGCATCAATATAGGGTAGATTAAACAGGCGTTGCTATGTAATTTTCTAAGTGAAAAATCTATTCTTGTTTATTCATTGTCATCAAGATTTGTTACACTTATTATAACCATTTATGTGTGAACTACGTGATTCATGAGCATACAGTGCTTTAGTAAAGTGATAAATTGTTTTCAACATACTTAATGTGAAGCGTGTGTAATCTTCTAAGTCGAGAGTTTTCATTGCTTCTGTTAGTGCTTTTGCCATATGAAGAGTGGAGGAATGTTGAGTGGTAAATCCGAGGGCGAATTTCTCCGAAGGGTGGAGGAATATTGAGTGGTACTTAAGTAAATAAATTAGTGAAATCAAAGTGAAGTAGAAATTAGAATATAAATGAAAAACTTGGTTTAGTTTAGAGAGTTACATACTGGCAAACAGCGGGCAGAACAGCAGAACACAAGAGACAATGACCGTGAAGTCAGCAAGTTCCACATAAGCGGATGCTGTCGATTCAGCCGTCAGGGCATCGCCCGACCGACTCACGTGTTTCTCAGTTGTCGCATGTTAGCAAAGGCCCTCGCCTACATCCCAAGAGCCAATGACCGACGTTAAGAAGATTCTTCGAGAAGCTTTTCAACATGACAGAAGAGGCAATGACCGGCTCACGTGTTTCTCAGTCGTCGATCAAAGGCCCTCGCCTACATTACAAAGGCCAATGACTGACGTTAAGAAGATTCTTCAAGAAGCTTTTCAACGTGACAGAAGAGGCAATGACCGTGAAGTCGTTCACCTCCAGTAAACTGAAGTGAATAAATACGCGAGACGCAGTGGGCCCGACAGACGAGAGACGAAGAAGACGAAGAAGTGAAGAAGCATAGCAGTAGTTTTCAGTCAGTTTCGGTGCTGAAGACCACCAAGCAGAAGAGACTGCATCATGCACAGACGCACCAAGTCCGCCGCTGTAATGGAATAGCAAGCAGCATCCTCGGCGCCAGAAGACAGAAGTTAAAAAGTATTTGAAGTCTGATTTTTACGTACCCGGGTGACTCGTGAGGGCGGGAAGGAGACGGCCTCACATCATCAGTCACCTGTGAGCTGGGATGAACATCTGACAGCTGAAGACCGGCAAGCGGGAGTCCATTGTTCGAGTCCGGGACACTGGCCTTCCCCCGCCGCGTCGCTCCGCTGGCCGACGCACAACACACGCGGCCGCTTAGAGAAGAGAAACACTGGGACGCCACATCCAAGGTATCACCAACCGATGCACGACTTTGCTCGCAATAATTAAACGGGCCACCTCGCACTGCGCGTCTCCAGTCAGCTGGGCGAGACGGCGACAAGAGATACACACCGCTACACATAATCAGACGCCGCCGCCGCCGCCGCTGCCGCAGCAGAAGGCTACGCAAACGACACAGCTGCCGTTCTCCGAACCAGAACATCCAGTAAGATACAGTTGTACAAAACTTTCAATAAAAGTTATCTTATGTAAAAATGCTGTTTCATTCTACCTCATACCAAATAATGCTTTAGAATGCTCATCCTGACAATTGACTAGCATCAAAAGAGAAAACCCAGTTACATTTAGTAGCAGAAGTGCTACCTTTAGTACCAGGAACTGTCAGGTACACTTAGAAAATAGTCGTTAATGTAATTGGGGAAGACTTCCTTCTTTATTCCAATGTTATCACTAGATTTAAGCACAATATCCTGGTCTTTAGAGCTTTTTCGTATTTCTCTTTTAACAATTTCCCATGTGGTCCTTGGTTTATTGTCTGACTTCCTTATTAGTGTATCGTTACTTAATACTTTTGCTAGATTAATTACCCTTCTATATACCTTTTTGTAGTTATTAACATATTTTTGAAATTGGGATCAGTATTAGTTTTCATTTCTGAGTTTAGTCTTTTCATAGTCTAGGAAGAGTTTTTAATGCCAGATGTGATCCAAGAATTTGTGTGTCTATGGATAGATGAGTTGATTTTAACTAATCTTTTTGGAAAGCATATTTCAAAATTCGTCATGAAAAGAGAGGAGGAAACATTGTATGCAGCATCTGTATCAGTTTGTGACAGTACTTCTGCCCAAGATTGGTTAGTCAGTGTGATACCAAACTGGTTGCAGTTTTTGGGAGAGAAAATTCGCTTATACATATGATGTACTGTTTTTGTATGTATTGGAACTGTGAGCACTTTAATAATAAATGCATTATCATCAGATATTCCTAGATCAATATTCAAAACTTCTGTATCTAAGCTTTCTATATTTGAAAATATATTATCTATAAGACTTTTTGAAGCGTTTGTTACCCTTGTAGGACTGTTTATATTAGAATATAGGTTGAAACTGTGTAGAGTATTGAGGAATTTAATTTTAAATGAACTATCTATCAACATATTGACATTAAAGTCCACACATACAATTATTGATGACTTCTCATCACGTAAGATGCTCAGTAGTTCTTCAATCTTATTTTAAAAAATTTCTGGGTCTATACACTGACATGAGTGTTATTTTCCTATTTTTTACATTCGTTTGCACTGCTCTTGTCTTAAAATGTTTTTCTATACTCAGGAGTTCAGCTTCAGGCCTGTTTTTAACTTTAGTATCTGATTTTACATAAATGCAGACACCCCCATTCTTGGCTTCCTTCCTAGAAAAATGAATAACCAAGGTATATGGGGAAATATTAATGTTTTCTACTTCATAATTTTTCCACCAATGCTCTTGAATACAAATACAATCAACACAATATTCACTGGCCTCAATCTCGAGATCTAGAATTTAATTTTTGAGTCACTGTATATTAAGGCTATGTAATTTTAAGCTGTTGCAACTCGGTTGAGAGGAACTCTTACTTGTATTGTCTGGTGTCAACGGTTTCTTCGTGTTGAGGCTGAGTACCAAAAATCCTTTAGGGACACAGGTTTCCTGCATCTTGTATTTCTCTCTTCTGGATGTGCTGCAACATTTGATGCTGGAATTCCTGATGTATTTGATGACTCGCTGGCCATAAGCACATTTCTTGCTGATGATGCCGCTGCATAGTTTGTAGCTGCTTCTGATACTGTTGGAGCTGTTGTGGAGGCTTCATTTGCTTCAGCTACTTTTGTGGCAAGTGAAGATTCTACTGTTGGATCTGTTGCCAGTGAATCAGTTTCATTTTTATTTTGGAGAACTTCAGTTGCTGTGATGGGTGGGTGCAGTAGTATGGTATGGCAATTCTTGTCTTCAACTACTAACACTGCATTAATTATTTCTCGACTAATGAATGCTTTTTCAAGTTTATTTCTGTGTAACCCATGCTTGGTAAAATGATTTCTTTCTGAAGACAGTACATTCACATATGTGGCATTCAGGAAGCTTCTGCATATTTTTTCAAATTTTCTGTTAGTAACAGCGATTTCTTTTTTGACACAAGATTTTTCCATCAGATCATGTCTTTGTGGTATACTTGCAACATAGAAGTTCACATTTGTAATTTTCTGTAGTGTGCTTCTTAGCGCTCTTGAGGCGAGTTTACCCTCATTCCTATAAATGTCATTAGCACCCCTGATTATTAAACAGTTTCTTCCAAGTTCCAAAAAATGTTCCCAGTTTTTTTAGAATTTCACTCAAGGGAGCGCCTGGTTTCGTTATTCCACTAACCTTAAACATAATTTGCACATTACACATGATACCAGTTAAGCCCTTCCCATGACTGTCTGAGAGCATGTAAATATCTTCTTTGTTCTTCTTACTTGTGGTTGTCATGTTCTCATGATACGTGTGTTCCCTGCTATTTATTGTACCGGCTTTAGACTCATCACAGGTTAAAAGTTCAAAATTATTTGCTACTGGGAGACTGAAGTTGTTCTCGTTATGGATAATACGATGGAACTTTATAGGCCATATGAAGTTATCGTTTTGTCCATTTACAACAGTTTCACTACACCCTGAATTGACTTCTATCACTTTTTCAAGGTTCTGTACATACAGTTTGGCTAACATAAGGTCGTATTTTAATGAAGCATTCACAGAGTCTTCTCGATATTCCTTTTGTAAACACAATATATCACGGTAACTACAGTGCACATTTCCACTGTCACGAGTCATGTTTCTCTCTACTAAAGTATTTAAACACTGTCGATGGATCCATTTTTACGACCATGGGCATAATTTAACTCCATTTCGCATCGTCTTACTACATTTTACACACAAAGGATGTAAAAAATCGTAATTTTCCGCGGATCTGTGGTGTAGTATGTCTCTACGCGCCACCACCATATTGGTGTTAACAAAATGTTGTACCTCTTGGGCAATGAAGGGATGGAAGTGTGCATGTAAGTTTTCATTGCATACTGTAGTCAGCTTAGAATATTGCAGATGGAAAACAAATGAGAGAAATAAATGTACATCCGATTAGTTGAGGTTCCCTCGATATGCAATATATACAAAAAAATTAAATGACAAATTGTGATGATTTCAAGATGTTGGTATTAATTTTTCTATTATCAGCAGTTTATTGTTGTTGTAGCCTTCCGTCAAATTTGTTTGATTATGCTATCCGCGCTAGTCTACCCTACGCAAACCTCTAATTTCTGTATAGGGTAACTGCTGCATCGTTCTCACTATAGTGAAGCCTTGTTTCCCACACTCACATCACACCTCCTCTTTTAGCCAAGTTGTGCAATAAAGGTCTTTCCTCTCCAATTCAATGCAGTACGTCTTCGTTAGTTATTCCATCAAGCATCTGAGCACAGCGTGTTGTATATAAGGTAGAAAAGTCTAGATAGATTTTATTGGTAGTCAGATACTTCCCTTAAAAACGTAGATTATTAGTTAGCAACATATGAGTGTAAAGAGTAGCACGAAAAAAATTGTAACATGTGGTGGGATGCAAAGAACTCCAATGATAATCAGAACGAAGGAAGAGAATATCCTTGATAAGAACTCTTTGCAAAAACACCTTCATCACGTGTCGTAATTACAAATTTTTCGCGGGGTGTTGCTGTATGTGTCCGTAGTGTCTGCTAGATATTGACGGTTTTGAATATGGTGAGTTATATAAACACATTTTATGCAGAAAAGTTCATGTAACGTACACCTTTCGGGAAGTGTGTTGCTGGTTGCTTAGTAATACATGCCTCAAGAATTTTTTTTTTACTGTAGATGTTAACAGATGTGAATTTGATTACATGTAAAGTATATGAATTCGATTATGCATACAATATTTGTACATTGGTCAGTAGAAGCAACTGTTATCGCTTCCAGATGTATTTGTGTGCAAACGAGTGAGAAATTCTGCATTTTCATTAGCGACTTATCCTAGATTGATCTGGTGTCCTTTTGCATATCATCGCAATGATATAAGAGAAATGTAAATATTAGATTTTTTAATTTAGTGGTTTTCGTGGTGTGATAGATTGAAAGCAGTGTACGCATATTGCATGAAGCTTTGCTTTTTTGCGCCTCTTATGTCGAGCATCACTTGCCATAAACTAGGAACTCGGTATCCGAAATATTGTAGATAAAAATCTCAATTATATGCATGTAGTTATAACACAATTTCATTTATATGCGTACATGCCAACTGTTCTAGCCTCCCCTATTTAGCTTGTCAGATTTTGTTGAAATTCGGGGTAGTAGAGAGTCCAATACTTACCATTGGATGTAATTTCACAATTTTTTAGCTACTGATATGTAATACTTGAGCCGTTGCACTCAAGTTATGGTAGTCAGAATGGCGTGCGCAACACTGATTTTTTTTCTTTGTTGTTTTTGACGAAAGAGCCCATTGTATTTGAGGATTATTTCCCTGTGAAACATTTTGCATCATTTGATTTAGTAATTATCTGTAAAAAAAAAAAAAAAAAAAAAAATGCGGAATTCGTGGTTCAGTAGCCTGGTTACCACAGCCACTCAAAGCTGAGTAAAAATTGGCCAGATCCTATAGCTTCCAAATTTCCGTCTTTAATTTTTTGTAAACAAAAAGCGATAGGTAGAAATGCAAATTACTTCGCTGTTAACAAAACACAGCGTTCTAGACATTACAGTAACATAGTTTCAAAACTATGCCTATTTAAGGTCAGAAGGGTTCCAAAAACATTCACATCAAATTTTACTTCCTTTAGAAGTCCTGTATCTCAATAGGAACATGTGTTGTTATAGCTTTAATGTCAGTTTTAAGCAACTCCTTTTGTGTACAAGAATGTGTAATTTGTTTAAAGTGGAAGCTTTGGGAATAGTCCTTAAATGACAGTAATGCTTGCAGAAATGTATTTGAGAGTCAAGATCTAACTTATAGTGGTATATGAACTTTTTTCAAAACTGTTTCATGTTGCTTTCCAAGGTAGACTTGTATGTAAGTTATTGTGTGGATAGAAAATAAAGTTGGTGTGTCGTGTCATTCTCCACTCAAACTTTTTTTTTAAAAAAAAGGTTTGCATTCCCATTCCCAAAGGCCACATCTATTATCCAGACATGTTCAGTTAT
The DNA here is from genome assembly GCF_023864275.1 of Schistocerca cancellata. Taxonomy (NCBI): domain Eukaryota; kingdom Metazoa; phylum Arthropoda; class Insecta; order Orthoptera; family Acrididae; genus Schistocerca; species Schistocerca cancellata. The sequence goes on from NC_064634.1 coordinate 258,084,266, forward strand.
GGATGGGGCACTATACTCAGGCTCCCAAGCATGCAATGGATGGCCTCTGGTGGGTATCTTACTGGTTCCCAAGCCTGCATGGCCACAACCTGATATGAAAATGATTATTACAACAAATTAAGCTTGGTTACCGACTATTGTACAGCAGCATCTAAAAAAACTGCACTGACAACTTGCTGGTAGTTGCGAATGCAGTAAGAGTTGTGCCACTGTTCACTAGGTTCCAGGTTTTCTGTCATCACTTTCAGGTATTAAGTTTAGTACTCTGGTACAAAATATTGGGTTGGAATATTTGCAACTCTTCCTGACAATTTGTCAACATATCTTCAATAGAGAGCTGCTGTACTATTAGTGTAACTCAGTTATTTTAATCCAGAGTTTAAATTCAGTGATTCCCCAGGATCTACATCCCCACACACTGAAGGAAGGTAAATTTATATTCATACTTCCCCTGGGCATTTGTCACAGCACTGGAGCATTCTACACTGCAGTGCTGAAAGACCCACTAAAATTTATGGTCTGTTTTGTCAATGATACTAGATAGTATCGTTCTACATTTTGGTGAATGTTGCACACACAAAGTGAATACATCCTGGCAGAGCCAGCAGTGAAACACCATTTTGTTTTATAGAGGGTTGGGGTACACTCTTGTTGTTGGTGGCAGGTCGGGGTGAGGCAGAAGCAACTTGGTAGCTGTGAAGTTACTTTATTACACTCAGCTGTTCATAGTGCAACGGGGCACACATTAGGTAATGATGGGTGGTGAACTTCGGCTCACCTGCCCTGACAGTGTATCGTGGAAGTAGGATTGTGGCTGCTATTATGCTTAGCATGACCCAGGCTTTACATGACCATTGCATAGTCAATGGTCTCAGTCATGTCTGAGCAGTGTCAGGGCTGACACTGCAGACTGGTGTGGCCTGCTGAGTCCCATCTCACAATGGCAAGTAATGAGTGCAGGAGTCCAAGGAGCATGGATGGCTGGCAGCACCTCAGTGGCTTTGTGGGGCACAGTTTGACCCTTGACTCATCAGGCCGCAGCTGGACCCCCGTGGCAGGTAGCTGCATCAGAAAGGAGGCAGAGTGGTGGCAAACATACAGCAAAGGCTGACACTGATGGTTACTGCTTGACAACTCTCCACTTACACACATGCCCAGCCTGGTCAGACAGCCAGTAGGCCTACTTATTCACACCCAAACGGTATTTTTATTGTTTTGCAGCTGCATGTCAAATTGTCCTAGGTTGTGGTAGCTGACCTGCAAGTAGACAGTGATACAGTCAGTAGTGTGGCACAACAGTGGGTCAGTGTATTGCCATAAGTGCCCCACTTTTATATAAGTGCCCCACTTTTATATAAGTGCCCCACTTTTATATAAGTGCCCCACTTTTATATAAGTGCCCCACTTTTATATAAGTGCCCCACTTTTATATAAGTGCCCCACTTTTATATAAGTGCCCCACTTTTATATAAGTGCCCCACTTTTATATAAGTGCCCCACTTTTATATAAGTGCCCCACTTTTATATAAGTGCCCCACTTTTATATAAGTGCCCCACTTTTATATAAGTGCCCCACTTTTATATAAGTGCCCCACTTTTATATAAGTGCCCCACTTTTATATAAGTGCCCCACTTTTATATAAGTGCCCCACTTTTATATAAGTGCCCCACTTTTATATAAGTGCCCCACTTTTATATAAGTGCCCCACTTTTATATAAGTGCCCCACTTTTATATAAGTGCCCCACTTTTATATAAGTGCCCCACTTTTATATAAGTGCCCCACTTTTATATAAGTGCCCCACTTTTATATAAGTGCCCCACTTTTATATAAGTGCCCCACTTTTATATAAGTGCCCCACTTTTATATAAGTGCCCCACTTTTATATAAGTGCCCCACTTTTATATAAGTGCCCCACTTTTATATAAGTGCCCCACTTTTATATAAGTGCCCCACTTTTATATAAGTGCCCCACTTTTATATAAGTGCCCCACTTTTATATAAGTGCCCCACTTTTATATAAGTGCCCCACTTTTATATAAGTGCCCCACTTTTATATAAGTGCCCCACTTTTATATAAGTGCCCCACTTTTATATAAGTGCCCCACTTTTATATAAGTGCCCCACTTTTATATAAGTGCCCCACTTTTATATAAGTGCCCCACTTTTATATAAGTGCCCCACTTTTATATAAGTGCCCCACTTTTATATAAGTGCCCCACTTTTATATAAGTGCCCCACTTTTATATAAGTGCCCCACTTTTATATAAGTGCCCCACTTTTATATAAGTGCCCCACTTTTATATAAGTGCCCCACTTTTATATAAGTGCCCCACTTTTATATAAGTGCCCCACTTTTATATAAGTGCCCCACTTTTATATAAGTGCCCCACTTTTATATAAGTGCCCCACTTTATGGTACCAAGCCCATATGCCTACACTAGTCCCATTACCATTCTAAAGTCACAAAATTTTGTAAAAGTTATTTCTGCATCAAACTTGTGCATATGACAGTTCCATTATATTGGCCAAGAGTAGGCCTAGTCTCATCTGCTTCTGAATTTCTTTGCTACCCGTTATGACATAGTCTTTCATGTTGTGGAAAAGTTGACAGAATTTGTCATCCTTAAAAAACTGATGACTGGATTCTTAATTACCTGAGAAAGAGCGTCCACCTTTTTTTTTTATCTGGCTTTGTTTGAAAGTCTGTGTGATTTTTAACTTTTTGTGTAGGCCTATTCTTTTTGAGACACTGAACTTGCTTCACATCTTGTTGATAGATCAGCTTGGTGAAATCAAAGAAAGAATCTGCAGCTTCGAACATTTATTTAAAATCCTCAACTTTTTCCTTCAATTCTCCAAGCTAATCTGTGAAATCCTCCACTTTTGGCAACTGTGCAGCTCAGAAGGATTCCAGCTACCAACTGAAAAAATTTGTCTCATTGATTTGTCCACATGTCTGAGTTTATAATTTGCATAATTTATTGAATCTGGAATGTATACTTCCTGAAACTTCATTGGTGAGGCACCAAAATAAATTGAGCCAGCATTAAATGTTTGTGTACTGGTTTTCATTTAGACATTATCATCACAGTCAGACAAAGATTACAAACAGTCACCAATTTTCTGTTGACTGTTTTGCCACAGATGGTGCACAATTTCAAGCCAGAAGCAACCGTATGGTATCTGAAAATAGCCTAAAATTTTTTGAAACTTGAACTGGTTTCAGAAGGGAATTGTAATAAGCGTCTTCGAGAAATGTAATCATTGTCAAATGCAAAACCTTGTGATACAGGCATAGTAGTGATTCATCATCAGATTTCAAATTTGTATGAGTTTCCAGAATTAGTTTTTCATAATCATTGAAACTTCGAACAAATTTCAGTTTCTTTTCCAAAGTACAAGTGTGATTTGATAACTCAGATAAAAAGGCAACAAAAAGTGTTTGTTTCATAAACAGCACGCCTTACTTCTTGATGTAGTCTCCTCTGAGGGATATACGCCTGGTTGCAGTGATCCTCCTGCTATTTCATCCCATTGGAAAAATAGATTCTGTCAAATTCTGCTAAATATTCGTTGACCGCAACTATTACTTCATTTGATGAACATTTCTTCCTAGACAACCAAAGTTTCAAGTTAGGGCATAGGAAGAAGTCACTTGGGGCTAAGTCTAGTGATTAGGGTGGATGAGAAATCAATTCAAATCCCCATTCACACACTTCACCATTGTCATTGCTGATTTGTAGGATGATGTGTTAGCTTGGTGAAAGAGCACATTTTTGTGTGCCAGCCTTATTCGTTTTCCAGCCATTGCAAATTTTAAATGATTCAACTCTGAAGCATAATAGGGTCCAGTTATGGTCCAGCCTATTCTGTTTAGCCTGTGAGGATTATGCCATAGGAATCCTGTAAAATAGTGGCCATCATCTCACATGTTGACAATATGGTCTTTGCTTTCTTCAGAGCATTTTCAGGCTTTTTAAAGTGTATTGACTCTGATGTGTAATGATGGATCCAGGTTTCAACAACAGTCACAAATGAGCCCAACAGTTTTTCCAGATTGTCATTAAACATCTCTAGAAATTGTATTGAAAGGTTAGGCTGGATGCGCTTTTGGTCAACTGTGAGCAGTCGCGTCACCCACCTCGCACACAGCTTCTTCGTAGCCAGCTCTCCATGCAGGATATTGTGCACTGCCTCTTTTGAGATGCCGACAGTCACGGCAGTCTCTTGAATTTTAATTGGGCAGTCTTGCATTACTATATCACTGATTTTGTCAAGGGTTTCATTTGTGGTGTCCTCAGGTGGACAACTGGAGCGCAGTTTGTCTTTGGTGCTTGCCTGACCATGTTTAAATTCACTACGGTAATCCAAAAGTAAATGGAATTCAGTGACTGTGGAGAGTCTGTGTGAACTTAATTGAATTCTGTTTTAATTTGTGTGGCAGTCCAACCCTTAAAATGAAAATATTTAGTAACAGCATGAAACTCTGTTTTCTCCATTTTCAGTTGCAGTCGACACACTAACCAATTGAGACACTGCTGCACATTGTTGAAATTTTTTTATAGGATCTTTCAGATAATCAAGCTTACTAACCATGAAGGGCAACAGAAATGTTCCATTCATTAACGGCAATTTACCAGACTTATCAAACCACCCTGTATGTGTTAGCAGATGACAACAGCATTGTTATGAATTCCAACAATGCAATTTGATAGTTTATAAGTATCAGTATTACCTGTCTCATCGTGGAAGTTCCTTTGCTTTATCCACAAAAGGAAGCAGTTAAACAGCAGTCCTATGTTAACAGTGCTTCAACTTGTGGTAGTTATTAACATTTGTTATGCTTCACAATGTCTTTGATGGAAAGATAGTCACAAATGTTCGTGGTTGTTCCATGTCAGTTTAGCCTGAAAAAAGGTTTTTCTCACCACCCCCCCCCCCCTTCTTGGATTCGGGTGAAACTTGACTTACTTGTTCTATGCGAGATAAGTAACTACATGAAATCGTAAACAATGTGAAGACCAGGCTGGAATAACAATGATGTGAAAGATAAATGTCCAGCCTCATATAGAGGAGACTTAGTCGCAGACAGACACAGCATCTCTTCCGTATGGTGAGCCCCTTTTCATGATCCAGACAAATTTTAGCATTTCACCTCTCATTGTTCCCATTTTGTGGCATTTCAAAGTTCAGAAGTTTTGTAATCTATAACATTGTGATGACACAAAACTATCATTGCTAAGTTTTTGAAAATAAATTACCGGTTACTTACTTCCTGTCCAGTCTGTGTGAAATTTGACGATTGTGTGGTCTGTGGCAGTAAGGATTCTAGAAGAAAATCTCATGCCTTTAAGTAAAGTCATAAAGACAGAAAAAAATGTATATATGCATTTTTGAAGAAAAATAAGTTCTCATACTTTGCGAGTAAAGGTACCTGTGGGTGCCGAGGATGCCGTAAACCTTTCCAATTCAGTGAGTGAACATGTTCTTTGTGGCCTCCCAGCCATTCTGTCACATGACTTAGTTACGAAAAATAAATAAAAACCTGGTTCACCATTACATCGAAAATCACAACTGTTTTGCAAAGTAATATTCTGAGTATGGGTTGTCACTTGGGGAAATAAAATCAGTGGGGTTTCGGTTCCTTTTTTTATTGTTTGTTTTTGTAAAAATAATACGTTTTAATTTTTTTCTTGAGAATCTAAAATAAATGACTGAAATTCCAAGGGTCCTGGATAATATACTTCTAACCTAACTGAATCAGTCTTACCGATGACCACTCCTCCTCCCATTTCTTTGCATTTTCTCTGCAGCCATTTTGCTTTAGCTTCACTCAACTTCCTATTTATTTCAATCCTACGTAACTAATTTTGCTGTATTCCTACAGGTCAGTTCTTTGTATCTATATTTGTTTGCCCATCATCTGGGCTTCAGTTACATATCGGACCCCCCCCCCCCCCTGGAATCTTGGATGTGGTGACACAGTGCTTTAGTGCAGCCCAAGGTGAAGGTTAAGTTGGAAGGTGACAATTTGGCTGTGAGTTCACAAAGCCAATATGTGTGAAAGAAGAAAATATGGTTGTGGTAACAAGTTAACCAGTAGCAAAGCCTAATGTTTACATCCATGCTGTATTCGAAAATGAAAGAGGGGTCCAATACACAGTTTTGGCCATTTTCTGACAGCTCTTTTTTATGTCCATTCCTCTTCTTCTGAACTGCCTGTTTTGGTATTCTTTATTACACATTTAAGTGCCGTCAATAAGTTTACTCAAAAAATATGCTATACATTAGAGAAGAGTAAAAAGGTCACAGGAATATTCTGTAGTCTGCCAAATCTGTAAATCTTGATATGACTCTTTCTGATTTGGTAAATGCAAAATAACTAGTCTTGGCTTACTGTTGCCCAACTGAAGCTGGGTTTATTGTGCAGTTTCACTCCGTTTCATTCTAATGAAGCCGACCAGTACTCTTAAACTTAGAATGGTCAGACTGTGCCTTTGAGATCCACTAGTTTTTGTTTTTCAGAATTTATATCATAACAAATCTTACTCCCATTATACAATTTTCTGCTGCTGTTGGTATTATATTATACTCGTCTGACCAGAAATCCTTGCCTTCTTTCCCTTCCACTTCACTGACCTGCACTACATGTAGATTGAGCCTTAGGATTTCCCTTTTCTGATTTTTTAACTTCCCTACCACGGTCAAACTTCTGACATTTCACACTGACTCAGAACATTCCCCTTTTCTTGGTTATTCAATGTATTTCCCATAATCACTTCATTTTTCGCAGCCTCCTGTTGGAGATCTGAATGGGGGTAAGGCTGTGATGGCTGATAATTTTTATTCAAAATCTAAATAGTGGCAGGATTTGAACGTGGGACCTAGGACGTTTTGAGTACTAGTCAAAGAAGCTATTCTTCGACTGCGGGGAAGCAGACTATGTCTTCTGAATGGTGTCAGGGTTCATTCTCCCACTCCTCCATCTTTCCAGTTGTTACACTAAAAGATTTATTGAAGCAGCTGGAAGTTACTGAATGGTCTGTGACTATTTCTATGTTTCAAAAATGGCTCTAAGCACAATGGGACTTAACATCTGAGGTCATCAGTCCCCTAGAGCTTAGAACTACTTAAACCTAACTAACCTAAGGACGTCACACATGTCCACGCCCGAGGCAGGATTCGAACCTGCGATCGTAGCGGTCGCTCAGTTTCAGACTGAAGCGCCTAGAACCGCTCGGCCACACCGGCCGGCGTTTCTGTGTTTACTACACCCACTATACCGGTGTGTGATTCTGGATAGCCTCAAGGAGTTCAGTTATATCTGGTTTTGAGCTGGTGTGTCCTTTCTGCTGCCACCTCCATTGTAACCAAAAGGTGTAATGCGGACTGAAGTATCTGCACTAATAGAATAGAAATGCGGAAAACACAAACAATTTATTGGACTCACCAAAATGAAAAAATAATACAATATCCATAAGAACAACCGACTCTATCTAAACTGTGGATCAACACAAATACAAAACAACAAATAATAATAATAAAAAAGACCTGACTCTTCACGGGGAGTGAACATACAGTTCTACAAGGTCAAGAGGTTTGTCAACTATACCAAAAGATCGGCCAGCTAGAAGAGGCTCTGTATCCTTCTGGGCGGTGCGTCGAACAGCCTTTTGCCGGCAGTGCACCACCATATAAAGCCCGTTGGCAGATGTATGTGCCGGAACTATTCGCGATCACATTCGTGGCACAGCAGAGTAGTTCCTATGTTAGCTGCGTCCTCTGAAGCTGTTCTGCAGGCTCCACTAACTGGTAGCAGTCCCTGGCCATCGTTGGTGGAGACCTGGTGGTGTGTTGCCATGTGGCCGCCAGTAAGTCTTTGTTTTGACTACTCAGATGACGTAGGTACTTCCATCACTGTTGCCCCCACACCACCTACTTCAGGAGCAACACCCCATCAACCTTAGGGGATATCAGTCCCCACTTCTGAGCCAGAGAAGCATAAATCTTCTCCAGCTCCTCTCACTGGGAAGGGGTCCCTTAGGTCATTCCCTTCCCAGGTTTCTGCTAGTGGGAAAGATGACACCCGCTATAGGCTGAAGAGCCCAAAAGTAGCTGGTCATAGGGCTTCACGCTGATCATCAGTCCTGGAGACTGAATCAGTGAAGTCCTCCCAGCCTGGGTAACCCAAGGAGCAGTGAGAGAAATGCAAAAAGAAGGTACCTAAGACCAAGGGAATGGCAGTGGCACCCACACCACCGCTACCTACAAGCTCTGCACTTGCGGATGAGGTGGAGATTCTGGTGTCCACTGAGGACATAGATCTCACTGGACCCCAAGACACAATGGATATAGACTTCTCGGGCAAAATGTCGGTGGCAGCAGGTGACACTGAGACATAAACTGCCTTATTGAATGTTCCATGCCTTCCCAGTCTCACGATAATGTCATCGTCCTGTGGAATTGGGGTGGTTTTTTCCACCGCCTATCTGAGCTACGTTTGTTAAGCTTCGCACCTGCCTTCTGCATTGCCCTCCAGGAAACCTGGTTCCCGGCAATGCGAGCCCCTGCCCTCTGAAGCTATAAGGAATATTACAGGAACCATAGCGACTGTAGTTGAGTGGAGTTTGTGCCTATGTCCTGAACCCAGTATGCAGTAAACCTGTGCCACTTCAAACCCTTCTTGAAGGGCTGTCAGGATAAGGATGACACAGGAAATAACTGTCTGCAATGTGTATCTTCCTCCAAATGGTGCTGTATCCCTGAATGTATTAACTGTACTGATTGATCAACTCCCTAAACCTTACCTACTTTTGGGAGATTTTAACCCTCATCACCCCTTGTGGGGTGGACTGTGCTTGCTGGCAGAGGCAGAGATGTCGAAAATTTATTGTCTCAGTTCAACCTCAGCCTCTTAAATACTGGGTCCGCAACACATTCCACTGTGGGTCATGCTAGTTACTCGGCCATTGATTTATCAATTTGCAGCCCAGAACTTCTCCCATCTATCCACTGGAGACCACATGACGAACTGTGTGGCAGTGACCACTTCCCCATCTTCCTGTCTCTGCCCCGGCTTCAGGCCCAAGGGCGCCTGTCCAAATGGGCTTTAAACAAGGTGGACTGGCAAACTTTCACCTCTGCTCTCACTGTTGAATCTCCCTCGCATGGTAACATCGATGTAATGGTTGAACAGGTGACAACAACAATAGTTTCTGTGGCAGAAAACATGATCCCTCGCTCTCTAGGGTGCCCCCGGCGAAAGGCAGTCCCTTGGTGGTCGCCAGAAGTCACCGAAGCAATTGAGGATCATCAGTGAGCTCTAAGCGGCACCCTTCCCTAGAGCACCTCATACCCTTTAAATGGCTCCGTGCCCGCATTCACCAACTTATCAAACAATGGAAGCATGAGTGTTGGGAGAGATACGTCTCGACTATTGGGTGCCCTACACCACCTTCCCAAGTCTGGGCAGAGATCAAATGTGTTTTCGGGTACCAGACCCCAACAGGCGTTCCTGGTGTTAACATAAATGGCGTGTTATCTACTGACCCAAACGTGATTGCCGAGCACTTTGCTGAGCACTATGCTCGAGCCTCTGCATCAGAGAATGATCCCCACTCCTCCACCCTTTCGCACTATCAAACAGCGGCTGGATGGGAAAGTCCTATCATTCACTACAAGCCACAGTGAATCCTATAACGCCCCATTTACAGAGTGGGACCTCCTCAGTGCCCTTGCACATTGCCCCGACACAGCTCGTGGGCCAGATGGGATACAGTCAGATGACCAAACATATCTCACCTGACTACAAGCGACATCTCATCATCTTTGACTGGACCTGGTGCAATGGCGTCTTCCCATCGCAATGGCAGGAGAGCACCATCATTCCAGTGCTCAAACCCGGTAAAAGCCTACTTGATGTGGATAGCTATAAGCCCATCAGCCTCACCAACATTCTTTGTAAGCTGCTGGAATGTATGGTCTGTCAGAGGTTGGGTTGGGTCTTAGTCACGTGGCCTGCTAGCTCCATGTCAGGGCAGCTTCCACCAGGGTCACTCTACCACTGATAATCTTGTCCCTCGAGTCTGCCATCTGAACAGTCTTTTCCAGATGCCAACACCTGGTTGCTGTCTTTTTTTATTTACAAAAAGCATATGACATGACCTGGCGACATCATATCCTTGCCACATTATACGAGTGGGGTCTCTGAGGCCCGCTTCAGATTTCTATCCAAAATTTCCTGTCGCGCCGTACTTTCCATGTCCAAGTTGGTGCCTCCATAGTTCCCCCCCCCCCCCCCATATCCAGGAGAATGGGGTCCCACAGGGCTCTGTATTGACTGTCTCTATTTTTAGTGGTCATTAATGGTCTAGCAGCAGCTGTAGAGCCATCCGTCTTGCCCTCTCTGTATCCAGACGACTTCTGCATTTCATACTGCTCCACCAGTACTGGTGTTCCTGAGTGTTGCCTGCAGGGAGCCATCCACAAGGCGCAGTCATGGGCTGTAGCCCACGGCATTCAGTTTTTGGCTGCAAAGTCTTTTATGCACTTCTGTTGGCATTGTACCGTTCATCCAGAACCAGAACTTTACCTTAATGACGATCCCCTCACTGTAGTGGAGACATATCGATTTTTAGGACTGGTTTTCGAAGCCTGATTTACTTGGCTTCTGCACCTTCGTCAGCTTAAGCGGAAGTGCTGGCAGCACCTCACTGCCCTCCACTGCCTGAGCAACACCACCTGGGCAGATCGCTCTACGCTGCTGTAGCTCTACAGAGCCCTTGTTCAATCCCGCCTTGACTATGGGAGTCTGGTTTATGATTCAGTGGCGCCCTCAGTGTTGCGTTTACTCGATCCAGTGCACCACTGTTGCGTTCGCTTAGCAACAGGAGCTTTTAGGATGAGTCCAGTGTCCTGGCGGACACTGGAGTCCCTCTATTGCAGGTTAGGTGTGCACAACTCCTTGCCAGTTAAGTTGCACACGTTCATTGTTCTGCGCATATGAATCACAGTCTCCTTTTCCCCATCCATGGCGGTTCATCTCCTGCATCGGCGGCCCAGGTCTGGGCTTCCAATTGCAGTTCGTGTCCTATCCTTTCTTTCCAAACTGGAGTCCTTGCCTTTACGACCTATACTTGAGGTCCATTCACATACAACTCCATGATGTACACCTTGTCCGTGGCTTCGTTTAGACCTTTCACATGACCCTAAGGACTCAGCTAACCCCACGGCTCTCCGCTGCCACTTCCTCTTGATGACATGTACTGAGGCCTTGAAGTGGTTTACACCGACAGCTCAATGGCTGATGGTCACGACAGCTTTGCGTATGTTCGTGGAGGACATATTGAACAGCATTCCTTTACCGCTGGCTGCAGTGTTTTCACTGCCCAGCTTTTGTGTACTGACTTCATGAGCAACCTACAAGCTATCAACCAGTGCTACCCTCATCATCCTTTGGTAGCGACCATCCAGGAGTCCATCTATGCTCTGGAGCAGTCCGGTCTTTCAGTGGTGTTTGTCTGGGCCCCAGGACATGTCGCAATCCCAGGCAATGAACTTGCTGACAGGCTGGCCAAGCAGGCTACACGGAAACCGCTTATGGAGATCAGCATTTCAATAACTGACCTGCGTTAGTTTTTACGCCACCAGGGTTTTCGGCGTTGGGAGAAGGAATGGCATGGTCTCAGTAAGCACAACAAACTGCGTGCAATTAAGGAGCCTATGAATGTGTGGCAATCCTCCATGCAGGCCTCTCGCAGGGACTCTTGTGGTTATCTGGCTCCGCATTGGCCACCCTTGGGTGACCCACTGCAACCTCCTGCGCCGTAAAGACGCCCCTCAGTGTCGATGCAGCACCCAGTTGACAGTGGACCTTATTCTGGTGCACTCTCCCACTTTCACTGTCCTGCTACAAAATCTTCGGTTAGTAGACCTGTTGTCACTAATTTTATCTGACAACGGTTCATCGGCTGATTTAGTTCTACGTTTTATTCGTGAGGGTGGGTTTTATCGTTTGTAAGTTTTAGCGCATGTCCTTTGTCCCTCAGTGTCCTCCACCCTAGTGCTTTTAGGGTGGAGGTTTTAATGTGTTGCAGAGCAGCTGGCTTCTCCTTTTTATTCTCATGGTCAGCCAGCCATGGTAATCTGCTCTCTTGTTCTAATCTCTTCTACATGTTTCTTGTGTTTCTGTGATTTCTTCTCCCCTTTTGTCCATTTAAGGGTTTGTTGCCCTTGCGTCATTCTTGTGGTTTTTCCTTCTCTCCGTTTTGTGTTGTCAGGCTCGCTTGTTTTATTCTCACCCTTGTGACATTGTTTTATTCGGAACAAGGGACCAATGACCTAGCAGTTCGGACCCTTCCTCCTCTCTTTTAAACAAACAAACAAACTATCCAACCAACCATCTGTGTGCACGCCCAAATGGCAGCTTACTGAGGCTGACTGGCAGCCTTACTCCTCCATGGCGACCTTCGAAAAACAAGATTTCCTCAATTGTGATGACCAAGTGTACTATCTCACCAATGTTATCCTTACTGCTGCAGAACATTTCATTCCTCGCATTTCCTCTTTACGACGTTGTGTCCTAGTCCCTTGGTGGACTGAGACATGCCACGGTGCAATTCGCACACAGAAATGTGCTTTCCGCATTTTTGACTGTCATCCTACGATGGCAAACTGCATTCATTATAAACAGATGCATGCAAAGTGTCGTCACATTCTTCGGGATACAAAAGGACTAGCTGGATTTCATTCGCTAGTTCATTTAACAGTTCCACCCCTTTCTCTGTCTTTTGGGCCAACCTACGACGGCTCTCTGGGACCAAGATCCGTTCCTCCATTTCCAGTCTCACAGTCGCAGACAATGTTCTCATGGACCCTATTGCTATCTCCAACACTTTGGGCCACCATTTTGCAGAAGTTTTGAGCTCTTCCCACTATAACCCTGCTTTTCTCAATCGGTAACGAGTGGAGGAGGCCCAGCAGATACCCTTTTCTTCTCTGAATCATGAGTGCTACAATGCTGCCTTTACTAGGAGAGAGCTAGATCATACTCTCACTTCATCCCGATCCTCCACTCCAGGGCCGGATGCCATCCACATTCAGGAGTAGCAGCACCTTTCTCATGCAGGCAAGCACTTTCTGCTTAACACGTACAACCGCATCTGGGCAGAGGGCAAATTTCTTGGAAGCTGGAGTGAAGCCACCGCCATACCCACACCTAATCCCAGTAAGGACAGGAACCTTCCATCTAGCTGTCACCCCATCTCTCTTATCAGTTGCGTATGCAAGGTGATGGAACGTATGATCCATGCCCGGCTGGTATGGTGGCTCGAGAGTCGCAGTGTACTGACAGTTGCACAGTGTGGATTTTGAGCACAGCATTCTGCAGTTGACCATTCTGTTACTTTGTCCACCCATGTCATGAATGGTTTTCTGCGAAAATCAGTGTGTGGCCGTGTTTTTCGATTTGAAGAAGATCTATGACACCTGCTGGAGAAGTGGTATCCTCCATACTCTTTACATGTGGAGCTTCCGTGGTTGCCTGCCCTGTTTCCTTCAGGCATTTTTACAAGATTGAGTTTTCAAGGTGCGTGTGGGTTCTGCCTTGTCGGACACCTTTATTCAGGTAATTGGTGTGCTTTAGGGTTCCATCCTGTGTGTCGTCTTCTTTGCTATCTCCATTAACCCTGTCATGGCATGTCTCCTACCAGGCACCTCCGGCTCCATTTTTGTTGACGATTTTGCCATCTATTGCAGTTCTCCATGGACCTGCCCACTGAGCGGCGTCTTCAGCAGTGTCATGATTGCCTTTACTCCTGGAGCATCGACAATAGCTGGCAGCCCGCTGTACGTGGCTCCTCAGTGTCCTGTGTGTCCTCAGCGGTACTTCCTGGGGAGTGGACCGGACCACCCTCCTCTGTTTGTACCAGTTGCTTGTCCATTTGAAACACGACTACGGGTGCTTCATTTGTACGTCTGTATGTCTAACCCTCTTATGCCGTCTCAGCACTATCCACCATTGTGGCATCCGTTAGGCAACTGGCATTTTTACACTAGCCCGGTTGAGAGTATGTATCCTGAAGCTGCTGAACTACCACTGTCCTACTGCTGTGACTTTCTCCTCAGCAGGTATGCATGCCGTTTGTCTGCCATGCGTGGCCACCCATTCTATGCTGCCTCCTTTGATGATTCTTTTGATCATCAGTATGGGGCTTGTCCTTCCCTGTTTCCTCCTGGAGTCTGCTTTCAGCACTTTATACGGCGACTTAACTTCACACTACCTGCACCTTTCCCGGCGGGCGTGAACGTCATCACTTTGGCTTCGTGAAGTGGCCAATGTTGACCTTGGCCTTCATTTGCTTCCTAAGGACACTACTCCAGCCTCAGACTGACAGTGGGATCGCGTATGCCTTCGTCATTGGCACCTGTGTCTTTCGCTGTCAACTTCCGGCACACTCCTCAGTATTTACAGCTGAGTCTTCGCCTTGTATCAGACCACGGAGTACATCCGGCGACAGAGCCTTTTCAATTGTGTCCTGTGCTCAGACTCACTTAGTGCCCTTCAAAGTCTATGTGCGCTGTACACCGTCCATCCGTTAGTGCAGTGAGGTCCAGGAAAACTGTCAACTACTCTTTCTCGGTGGAGCCATTGTCATGTTTCTGTGGGTTCCTGGTCATGTCAGCTTGCCAGGAAATGAGGCTGCCAGAGTTGCAGTCTTCATACCTCAGCCCGCGAGTACCTATATTCCCTCGAATGGTCTGTGTTGCCGTCTGTCAAGAGGTGGTGTCTCTTTGGCATCGCCAATGGTCATCCCTTCACGGGAATAAGCTCAGGCTTACTAAGCCTCTCCCAGCAGCATGGACGACCTCCTTTCAGCCGTCCCACCAAGGGGGAGGGGGGGGAGGTATTATTTTAACTTGGCTGTGTATTAGGCACTGCCTTTTTAGCCATCGTCATTTGGTAAGTGGAGCTACCCCACCACTTTGTCCACATTACTCTCAAGTTTTAACTGTCTGCCACTTCCTGACAGTGTGTCCATTTTTTAACCTTTTACATTCCTGTATGGGTTTGCTGTCTGAGTTATCGGCTGTTTTAGCAAATGACGTGTGGGCTGTCGATCGCGTCTTACTTTTTATCTGCCAAAGCAATATGGTGAAGGCCATTTAATTTTTCGTTTTGCACTTCTTTTTCTGTATGGTGTCTTTAACCCTTTTTCCACATGCCTGTTTTTAGATGTCTTCTGTTCTGTCAATTGGGATTGACTTGTAGTTGTTTCACCCCTCTGTGTTCATGTTCTACAGTTTTGACTTGGGCTGATATGACCCCAGCTGTTTTTGCGCCCTAAAATAATACAAAACCAACAACCAAATCATCATAATAATCAACAACAAGATTTTGTCATTTAAGCTGTCTCTTAAGTTTTCTGCTGTTTCTCTTCATTGTTCTTCCTGTCTCACTTTGTTACCTTTACAACTTACGGAAGAAATCACAATTCAGAGGTTTGGACTGTGCTTCTGAGTGAGGACCGTTGTTTCAGCCCCAATTAAATCTGTTAGTACTGCCATAGCCAAAGGAATGCTGATAGATTTACTTGATTATCATTAGTAACTAGCTTGTACTTCTTGTCTCATTACGTGTACATCAATGATTTTTTTCCAGGCTGCATGGAATCCCAGTGTACCACAGACCTTTCAACAAGAATTGGAGGAAATAAAAGTATTACTTGAATCAAAGCTCTCAGACATACAAACAGAGCTCCAGCAACTTCGTGACACTGAAGACAATAATCGACTTGGCCGGCTGCCAAGTGAAAATTTAGAGCAGACTAAGAAGCTTTTGATTCATTATTTGATAGAGAGTCTAACACCTCAATATCCAGGTAAAATATAGCTTATTATGGCACCAGTGTGACCAAAACTCGTTAATAATTGAAATGCTGCTTGTTTATGTGAAATGTAGTACAGTTGTGCTAAGATGTGTTTTGAAAGACAGTATTTATGCTAAATGTAATCTGATTCTTGATATGCAAACTAATCTATTAACACCTTACTTTAGTTAGCATTCTATTTACGACAGCAGAGGGATTGTGCAACAGACAGGCACATGTAAAAGTAGCCTGAACTGCTGAGGCACAGCTGGTGTGAGTAGCAATCTTGTCTGGAGTAAGTAGTGGGAGATACAGAAGAGACATGGGTTGGATGGGGGAGGGTTGGCAGAGTAGGGGGAGGGAAGATGTGGTTTTCTGTCTGTGGGAACATGTAGCGACATGTTGGGGATATCATGGTGGACTGCTAGCCGGGAAAATGGGGGGGGGGGAGTCTTTGCAGTTATGCTAGAGGATAGAGGCTGGAGTGGGAGCACGGAATAGTATAGAAGCAGGCGGAGGACGGGGATTAGTGAATATCAAGGACTGAAGGGTTAGAAGAGATTTCCCATCTGTCCAATTCGGAAAAACTAGTGTGGATTGCAAGAATTTAGAAGGGCCAGGCTATGAAGCAGTAATTGATGTCAGGCACACCATTTTGGGCAGCATGCGTAGCAATTGGGTGGTGCAGATGTCTCTTTGGCCACAGTTTAGTGCGAGCCATTCATTCAGATGGACAACTTGTTGGTGGTCATGCCCATGTGGAATGCCACAAAGTGGTTGCAGATAGGTTTGTTGACCACATGGGTGCTTTTCACAAGTAGGAAACACCTGTGATAAGATTAGAGTGGGTGGGAGCAGGGGGATGCATGGGATAGTTCTTGTGTCTAGGTCTTTTGTAGGGATGTGAACCATGGGCAAGGGTGTTATATCGGTGTGGAGAACGTAGGACAACATAGTTACACCAGTCTGGGTTTGCCATCGTTTGGTTAATATTTTGTATTATTATGTGCGAGGGCATTTTGAAAAGTAAAGATACAATGGCTAGCAGTCCTTAAATAGAACATTTATTTAGAAAACGTCATTTACATCTTATTAACTGGATTATTTGTTATTTTTCGACCCCCTGTTATCCAAACATGTGTTAAGTCGGTTCTCAAGCTTTTGTAACCCACAGTCATAGAAGGTTGCCGCCTGTTGTCAGAACCACATTTCTACTTCATCTTTGCTCTCTTCATTGTCGAGGAATGATTTTCCACCAAGATGTGACTTCAGGTAACGGAAGACATGGAAGCCGGTGTGCACAAGTACTGGGCTGTATGGCGGATGGTCCAATACGTCCCATTTGAATTGTTTCAGTAGTGCTTTGGTTACGTGCGCTGTGTGAGGCCGAGCGTTGTCATGAAGCAAGCGGACTCCACTTGTCAGCATTCCCCTGCGTTTGTTTTGAATTGCCCTTCAAAGATGTTTCAAAGTCTGGCAATACGCAGCAACATTGTCGTTCCAGGAGGCATAAATTCCAACAGAAGAATCCCTTGTCTGTCCCAAAAAACAGAAGCCATGATTTTCTTCGCTGAAATCGACGTTTTGCATTTCTTGGCTTTTGGTGAATTCGAATGGCGCCATTGCATTGATTGTTGCTTGGATTCAGGTGTATGGTGATAAACCCACGTCTCGTCACCTGTCATAATGTGATCAAGAAACTCGTCACCTGCTTCAGCATAGCATGTGAGGAAGTCGAGTGCAAAGCCCATCCTTTTCTTTTTGTGTTCTTCCATTAACAGTTTTGGAACCCAGCACGCACACAATTTCGTGTACCCTAACTTGACCGTCACAACATCATAAAGAGTTGTCATTGATATGTCCGGTATGATCTGAAGCAATTCTTTCAATGTGAGATGTCTATTCACACGAAGTGCTTCCTCCGTTCTCCGAAAAAGGGCATCAGAGATCACAGATGGCCGACCTGTTTTTTGTTTCTCATGAACATTGGTCCTATCTTCAGAGAAATGATGGCACAAATTCACTACATTTTGTCGATTCATAGTGTTCCCATAAACAGAAACAATTTCTTTGTGAATATCTGCTGCTTGCTGACCTTTTGCATGAAGAAAACGTATGACGGAGCGCACTTCGCATTTGGCGGGATTCTGAGTCGGCGCAGTCATTTGAAACACGACCTACTCCAACCAGAAGCAACATTCAACTACCGAACGACCGCGAGGAGAAAGCTAACGGTTTAAGGTTAACATCAGTGTAGCCAACTTGCTCGCCAAAACTCTTCTGTTCCTCTGGCGTGCAGTGTATCTTTACTTTCCAAAATACCCTCATAGTTCCTGAATGGTGGGCATAATGCTTGAATTATGTTGTAAGACATGAAAATAGATATTAAACTTCCTGGCAGATTAAAACTGTGTGCCAGACCGAGACTCGAACTCGGGACCTTTGCTTTTCGCGGGCAAGTGTTCTACCAACGGAGCTACCCAAGCACGACTCACGCCCCGTCATCCTCACAGCTTTACTTCTGCCAGTACCTCGTCTCCTACCTTCCAAACTTTACAGAAGCTCTCCTGCGAACCCTGCAGAACTAGCACTCCTGAAAGAAAGGATATTGCAGAGACATGGCTTAGCCACAGTCTGGGGGAAAATAGATATTGTTTGAAATAAGTAGTTTCAAATACTTAATGGTAACCAACACATTTTATGTCTGTAAAATGCCTTTTTATGCTAAAAGTAATTTTCTTTACTCATTTGCCTAGAAAATTGTTTCAGCATCATCATAGACACTATTTGCTGGACGTCCTTCAATCCAAGCAGTGTATCTTTGCAAATCTGTTCAGATGTTATCAGTTACTTATTTCCCAAATTTTGGTCGTGATCTTTACTTTTCTTTTGGGCTTCACTTTAAATTCCCCTCAGATCCTCAGCATTTGTTAGCTGAGTACAGGCTTGGCGACCCCGGGATTTCTGAGCTGGGGACTGATAAGTGCCACCAGTCCTCTGTCACCGTAAGCTCTGGTCATACTTCAGGGACCACTGTGCAGCGCAAAGGTGGAATGTTGTGTGTTTCGGAGAACAGGGGTCTTGGCTTCACCCCCTGGACCGCGAGGAAGGTACAAAACTCTACAAAGAAAACCTCAACCTCAAGTTGTGCTACGTGCTGAGGAGGTGAGTGGCTGTTGAGGTAAAACAGTCTTTAGCCTGCAACCTCTGGGGCACCTACTGCCCCCCCCCCCCTCTCCCCCCAGTTTTGTAAGGCTTGCTCAGGCATGTAGGGCTCTGCCTGGGTTGACGTTTGTTTCCGTAGTGTCTTGTGGGATCCCTATGGATATATCTCATGAAATTACTACTCGTGATGGGACAGGTGTACCATAAGGCAGCACCTACACCCACTCCTCAAAGAGAGCTTAGTTGGTGAGTCCTCCCGAAAAGAAACCTCAGAGTAATAGTGACAGGGCATTAGTGTGCCATAACACTTTCATTGTAATCAAGGGAAATGGGGGAAGCTTTGAGAAGATATCCCCTTCCGATATTCACAAAGCATTGGAAGGTCTTGCTGGGTCTCTGAAAAGTGTCCAATGGCTTTGTAATGGAGCACTTTTAGTTGAAACTGTTCATTCCGACCAAATAGCTTAAGATTCTGGGATATTAGGCCTTAGGTGACTACCCAGTAGAGGCTGAGTTTCATAACACCCTTAACTTTAGTAAGGGCATGGTTACCTGCTCTGATATAATGGAGGTGGGTCCTGCGGAGTTACGTGAAGAGTGAAAGAATGTGGGTGTCACGGAAGTGCAGAATTATATGAGGAGAGTCAATGGCAAATTGGAAAAATCAGCAACATTTATTGTAACGTTTAGTACTCCAGAATTACCGGAACATATCCTTGCAGGCTATATCCACCTTAAGGTTTGCCCTTTTGTTCCTAATCCCATTTTATGCTATAAATGTCAAAGATTTGGCCATACCACTATGAGATGTAACGGGAAGGCTACGTGTGGCAATTGTGGAGGCTCCGCTCACGAGTCGGGAACTTTTTGTACACTTCTTCCGAAATGTGTAAACTGCTCTGGGGATCACCCAGTGTGGAGCAGAAAGTGTGGGGTTTACAACGAGGAAAGGAAAATTCAAGAGTTGAAAGTAAAGAGATGCGTACCCTATGGTGAAGCTAAAAAGGCTTTCAAAGCCATGCAACCACCGGCTTTTGCTGATACTTTTGCATCAGCCCTTAAGGCACCAATTGCTAAGTGTGATGCCTCCACGCAAACTCGGTCCACAGATTCAAGTACGAGCACATGCACTTGTCGATGTACCTGTGGGGAAAACACTCCACTTGCAACTGACTTCGTTCGGAAGCAATCAGCAGTAGGTGTACTACCTACGCCACATACCATTCCCCAACATCAGAAACCAACTAAGCCGTCCCTGCAAACCAGGCACCGCCTCCTCCTGTCAGTAAAGAAAAACGTCCTTTGAAAAGTAGTTCTAAGTCCGAGAAAACGGTAGCTAAACTTTTGGATCGACGAACTCTCTCATCTTCTGATGGAGACTATGCTCTTGAAGATATGGACTTCCAATCGGAGGAACCAGAGAGCATGGAACCGGCTAATATTCCCCCTGATCCCCCTGGTAAATCACCACCTCTCACTAACCAGTGTCTTCCACATGGCCTTCTGTGTTGCAGTGGAATTTGAATGGATATCGCTCACATCTGGAAGAATTGCAGCTGCTGGTCCAGGATACAAGAAACACATCTTAGTCACAGACACACCTGCATTACGGGGCTACCACATATACAGGGAGGACGATACTACTGGAGACAGGGCAAAAGGTGGATGAAAGATACCACTCCTCTTCTGTCCCTCTTACACGACCCCACAAGAAATTGCTGTGAAAGTTCTGGCACCTTTTACTATCACAGTGTTCTTTGTACCTGCCCCCCCCCCCCCCCCCCCCCCCCCATGAAGCTTTGGATGCAGACGCACTGGCAGACCTCTTCCAGGCACTCCCACACCCATTCGTCCTTGTGGGGGACTTCAATGCCCACAATGTGCTGTGGGGCTCAGCTACTACTTGCTCCAAAGGTCGGATGATCGAGCGACTCGTCTATTCTGAGAATATTTGCCTTCTGAACACGGGTCAGACGGCTCAGTTTTCCACAGCTACAGGGTATTTTTCAGCTATTGACCTTTGTTTTTGTTCCCCAGCTAATGCAGACACAATTCAGTGGGAAGTGGCTCCAGATTTACATTCTAGTGACAAGTGTGGATCCGTCTGCTGACTAGGACGGTGGCCAACAGTAGTCCATGCATATGGATGGTACAAAGGGCAAATTGGTTACAGTTCAATTGACAGGCTATTTTATAACAAAAGGATTGTGCACAGGAGGCCCATATCACTCTTGAGATCGAAAGTGCTGCCGCAGAGTCCATCCCCAGGTCTAGTAACCACCTCAGGCGACTGCCTGTACCTTGGTGGAATGACGATTGTTGATTGGCCATTGGGGCCAAACAGACAGCTCTGTGGAACTTCACTGTCTGACTACAGACAATCGTCATGCCTTCAGGTTGTGAGATCACATGCAAGGTGAGTAATCAAAGAACGGAAGAGGGCTTCCTGGAGGGAATTCACGACTTCCATTAATCGGTCCATTTCTGCTGCGCACATTCGGGAATCAATAAGACAGATTTCAGGCAAGGGTAATCCACATCGCCTTATGGACTTGTCAAATAATGGGGTCTTGGTGGACACGCAAGAAGGCATGGCTCATGTTTCAGCTGGACACTTCTTTACTGTTACTAAGTCATCCAGACAAGCTCCTGGTGTTCTGCTATTCCGTTGGACAGCAGAAATGAGGAAGCTCAATTTCTTCTCACGTAATGAGAAGCCTACAACCTTCCATTCTCCATGTGGGAACTGGAATCATCTTTATCTGCAGCCAGACACACTGTGCTAGGACCTGACCTGATGAGATCCATTATACCATGCTTTGTCAACTATACCCTGAAGCAAAAGGTCAGCTCCTCTCGTTTAATCAGATCTGGTTTGATGGACAGCACCCCATGCCTTGGAAGGAGGCAATATTAATTCCATTCTGGAAACCAGGCAAGGACCGTAGCAACCCTAACAGTTATTGGAGTGTCGCCCTTACCAGTTGTATGGGTAAGAGTCTTGAACGCATGGTCAACCGCCGCCTCGTCTGGCTACTCAAGTCCCGAGGTCACCTGAGCTGCTCCCAGTGCAGTTTCAGGCGCTACTGTTCCACTCTTGACAACTTAATTCTACTGAAGATGGTGATACAGGAGTCCTCCTTACATCGAAACCATTTAGTTAGTGTGCTTTTTGACCTCGAAACAGCATCTGACTTGGAGGTACGACCACCTTCGCCAAGTTCATGAATGGGAACTACACGTATTCCTGCCACTTCTGATCCAATCCTACCTTGAGTACTGGCGTTTTCGTTATCACATCGGCGATGCCATGTCTGTTTGCTACGTTCAGGAGAATGGTGTGCCCCAGGGCTGTGTCCTTAGTGTCTTGTTTGACTTGAAATTAACATGGATCCCACACCTGAAAGACCTACGAACAAAGGGCTTCCAGTTGTGGAACATTTTGAAATGCCTTGGCAGAAAAACATGGGGAGCTCTTAGGTCCCGCCTCGTGCAGTTTTATGGGGCATTTGTTCGATCCCACTTAAACTATGGCAGCGTGCCCTACAGATCGGTCCATCCTTCCTACTTCTGGATGTTAGGTGCTGTCCACCATGAGGGAATTCGGATATCAACTGGAGCCTTTTGGACCAGCCCAGTTCAGAGTCCGTGTGCAGAGGCTGGTGAACCACCACTCTGGATTTGGCTATGTATCCTTTTGGCTCAACAGGTGGTGAAAATCACAGCGTCACGTCAGTCATTGGCATTTAGCTCAGTGATCCCACCCACCTTCGAACGACTGTTCAGGAATTGGCCCTAAGTGACCCAGCCATTTGGTATACATGCTACAGACTGTCTCAAGGATGGTTTTATCGTTATTTATACAGATGGATCCCAGCAGGGGAATGCTCTCGGTTGTTCTGTGGTTTTCCCTGATAGGATTTTTAAAGTGCGTCTTCCAAAACAGTTAACAAATTATGGTGCGGAGTTATTCTGATGGTACTGGAGAGGGTTCACAGACATCACCATATGAGTTTTCTTGTCTGTTCCTGCTCTCTTAGTGTGCTGCAGGCACTTCACCAAATGTATCCGGTAGACACGCTGATTCAGCTCATCCACGACTCCTTACAGCAGCTCCAACACCATGGCAAGGAGGTGATCTTTTGCTTGGTACCTGGCCACATTTGGATACAGGGTAACGACGTGGCTGACAAAGCTGCCAAGGAAGCATGTTGGGATGGTGCTGTCCATCAATGTCCCATCCCATTGCATGCCATTATCTCATTTTCTGACAGATGCATCATGCATGAGTGGGAGACTGAATGGTTGCATGTGACAGACAAAAAACTGCGGTCGCTCAAATCGACCACAAAGGCTTGGCGGACTTCACGTCAGCCTCACCGCTGGAAGAAGGTTTTGCTTACCAGACTGTGCATTGGGCATAGCCCTTTCACATGTCTTCCTCTTCCAGTGGGAGGATCCACCGTTCTGTGAAGTTCGTGGCATGCCTCTTTTCAGTTCAGCATATTGCGGCTACATGTGTCCTGTATAATGATATTAGGGCAGACCTCGGTCTCGCTGGAGATGTGCCCACCATCCTTGAAGGTACCAATACGAGTGTTACAAGAGTGGTGAAATTTTGTGAACTGTCAGGCCTCATCCCTAAACTGGTAGGGAAGGGCGGCAGACTTTAACACATTATAAACTGCTCCGAATGTGGGGACAGCCTTTGTCCCTACCCATGAGATTTGCATGTTTACTTTTCGTCAGGGCACTGATGACCATGATGTTGAGCATCCCCTCAACCCCAAATAATCATCATCATCATCATCACTTTAAATTGATTTTTTTCATATGGCCAAATTTTTGGTCTGTCCAACTGCTAACTGTTCGTCATGGTTCTCAAATGTATAAGGGCATTATCTTAAGTATGGTGGATATACAGTAAGTTGTTCTAGTCCCTTCTAAAGGAATGTGCCCACTTAAAAAAGCTCTGGATAGTAACTTCAGGGAGGCACTTACCAGTACTTATCACCTGGGAGCCAATGACAATGAGATTTACTATTGTGCGTGGCTGGTGAGTCTCTTTCAGAGAGGGCTTGCCAACATGCTTTCCACATTAACAGTTAGGAAGCTTCCTAGCTCTCCATTGGACAGTTGTAGCAGTGTTTTGACTAAATGGAAAATTGCTGCTGTTGAGGTAAACTGTGGGCTAGTTCAGAGGACTGCTAATTGAATGTGCATAGCAAAAAAAAATGGCTCTGAGCACTATGGGACTTAACATCTATGGTCATCAGTCCCCTAGAACTTAGAACTACTTAAACCTAACTAACCTAAGGACAGCACACAACACCCAGCCATCACGAGGCAGAGAAAATCCCTGACCCCGCCGGGAATCGAACGCGGGCGTGGGAAGCGAGAACGCTACCGCACGACCACGAGATGCGGGCTATGCATAGCAATGTTGAGTGTTTTGCCAGGTAGCGAGTTGTGATGTTTCTATATGTTAAGAGTGGCTGCTGCACCAGCTATCTGGAAAGGATACCAAAATGAGAAAAATCGGTGTTCATAAATAAGTGATAGTGAATGTAGACTCACACACACATCCACAAATGCAAACGCAGCCCGCACACACATGACCACAGTCTCTGACTATTGAAGCCAGACTGACTTCAGTAGCCAGAGACTGTGGTCGTGTATGCGATTTTTATATATATATATATACACATACATATATACACTATTTGTAATGAAGGCCTAGTTAGCCGAAAGTTCAGTTTCTGACAGTCTTTTTGTTGTGCCTCTCTGCAACTCAGAATCTCTGCTATATGGCGAGTGCCAACGATCCTCAATCACTCAGCATTTTTTCCCCCAGGAAATTTGACCTTGTGCTTCATTACCTCTTTTTGCATTGCTGTAGGCACAATTGCAGGATAATTAAACTAGTCATCCCACCTATTCATAATTCCCATAAAGAAAAACATTTATAAGAATGGGTGTAGCTATAAAGACAGTTATGTTTAATTTAGTAGTCTTAAGAGAAATACCATATTTTACAAGGTGTAAAACTTTGCTTCTGCTGTTTTTTCCCCAATATTTGAGGCTTTAATGAAACAAATTGATTACACATGTATCATTCAAAGTATTTTTCATCGCTGGCCACTACTTTCTCTCATCTTTCGGGCAGTGTACGAATCCCGCGTCAAAAAAATTGTTCATCTTTTGAATCTATCCAATTTGTGACTTCTTCATGAGATCGGAAGTGTAGGTCAGCCAGGCCATGCGCCATTGATCAAAACAGGTGATAATCAGAGGGAGCAATGTCTGGATAATACGGCAGGTAGGGTAGGACTTCCCATTTTAATGTTTCCAAGTATGTTTTGACCTCCTTTGCAACGTGGGGTCGAGTGTTGTCATGCTGCAAAAGCATTTTATCGTGCCTCTCACTGTATAGCGGCTGTTTGTCTTTTAATGCTCTGCTCATATGCATTAATTGCATTCGATAACTAGCACTTGTGATTGTTTCACTTGGTATTAACACCTCATAGTACACGACGCCAAACTGATCCCACCAAATGCAGAACATGATCTCGGAGCCATGAATATTCGGTTTGGCCGTCGACTTGGAAGCGTGGCCGGGATATCCCTACGATTTTTTGCATTTAGGGTTATCGTAATGAACCCATTTTTCGTCCCCGGTCACAATGCGATGCAGAAATCCCTTCCGTTTTTGCCACTGAAGCAACTGTTCACAAACACACAAATGCTGTTCAATGTCTCTTGGTTTCAGCTCACACGGGACCCAAGTTCCTTCTTTCTGACTCATGCCCATAGCCTTGAGACATTTTGAAATGACTTGCTGTGTCACTCCCACCAATTGCACCAGTTCTTCTTGAGTTTGGCGCGAGTCTTCACTCAGCAATGTCTCAAATTCTGCGTCTTCTAAAAAATTCTCTTCTACTACTATGCCGGTCTAAGACGTTAAAACCACCATTCTTGAAGCGTTGAAACCACTCATGACACATTCTTTCACTAATAGCGTCCTTACCCCCTGCGGGTTCGGGGGTTAGAATAGGCCCGCGGTATTCCTGCCTGTCGTAAGAGGCGACGAAAAGGAGTCTCACATGTTTTGGCCTTATGTGATGGTCCCCTCTCGGGTTTGACCTCCATCTTTCTAAATTATTCCGAAGAGCGAGCCAATTGGGGAAGGGCGCCTTACATGGTGCACTGTATCCGTCGTGCAATTAGACCTTTAGCCGGCTTTCACGTCGTTGCAATGGTGTCCCGCTCGTTTTCGATCTTTAGGGCGGGGATACGTCCCTGGGTGCGATTACCACGCTGCCCTCTGCAGTGTTTCTTTTAACTGCGACGACGACCTTGGACAGTTTTGCACCTAAGATCCAGCACGGTAGCCAGTCCGTTGTGGTGGGGCCGCCATGTACCCTCTTGGTTGTAGCCCCCTGACAACACAGGGATCGCTCTACTGATGCCTGCGCCGTTAACTCCCCACGTATGCCAAGGAGCAGATGCCTATCCTCCTGGGGTATCAGGACTCCCGGCAACGGCCATCCTGCCAGGTGGCCTTTGCTGTGGCTGGGTGGCGCCCGTGGGGAGGGCCCTTGGTCGGAGTAGGTGGCATCAGGGCGGATGACCCGCAATGAAGCGTGGTACATCATCTCTCGCTGGCGGCCAGCCGCCAGCAGTCTCTAAGCGTTCTCGGGCTCAATTTAATGCTCAGAAGTACGATCCGAAAACTTTCCCCTCCCTGGCCACGCCGTGGGAAGAGCGTAAGTCCCAGGATGGAGGTAACAGTTATTCGCCCCGATTCTTAGTTTGCACGAGAGCTGATGGGGAGTCTTTTCTCTCCACAAAGCCTCAGTTCTTCGTCGAGCATTTAGAGGACAAATTTGGGGAGGTGGAGGGCTTGTCTAAAATGCGCTCTGGCTCAGTACTGATCCAAACGGCATCCTCCGCCCAGTCACGCAGGTTACTTGCTTGTGACAAGTTGGGGGATGTTAACGTTACTATTACTCCACATAAGAGTTTAAATATGGTCCAGGGTGTTATTTTCCATAGGGACCTCCTTTTGCAGTCTGATGACGAGCTGCGCGCCAACTTAGAACGTAGAGGTGTTCATTTCGTCCGGCGCGTTCATCGGGGTCCGAGGGACAATCAGGTTGCTACCGGTGCCTTCATCTTGGCCTTCGAGGGTGATACGTTACCGGAAAAGGTCAAGGTGATGGTCTACCGATGTGACGTCAAGCCCTATATCCCTCCCCCAATGCGGTGCTTCAAGTGCTGGAAGTTCGGCCATATGTCTTCCCGCTGCACTTCCAGCCTCACATGTCGAGATTGCGGACGCCCATCTCATCCCGATACTCCATGTGCCCCGCCTCCCATCTGCGTCAACTGCGGGGAGCACCATTCACCTTGCTCGCCAGACTGCAGAATATTCCAGAAAGAGCGCAAAATCATGGAATATAAGACCCTGGACCGACTGACTTATACTGAGGCCAAACGGAAATACGACCGATTACATCCAGTGCGAATGACAACTTCCTACGCCGCTGCTACAACACCTGTGCTAGCCCCATCAGTTTCGCGCCTTCCGGCCGGATCGACGAGTGGTACAACTCCTCCTGCCCCCTTGCCAGTGGGGGGCTCTACCCACCGGGTTGCTCCTGTGCCACCTACCTCAGGAGCAACACCATCCCCCCCATCGGGGACGTCGGTCCCCGCTTCTAAGCCGGAGAAGTGTCCAACTTCTTCGGCTTCTCACGCTCGCAAGGGGTCCCTTGGGTCCCTCCCTTCCCAGGTTTCCACCGGCGGGAAGGCTGACGATCGACAGTGGCGTAAGTGCCCACAATCTGCAGGTCGAAGGGCTTCCCGATCCTCCTCAGTCCCGGAGACTGAATCGGTGAAGCCCTCCCAGCCAGTTAAACCCAAGGAGCAGCGTGAGAAATCAAAGAAGAGCAGCTCTAAGCCCAAGGAACGCGCGGTGGTAGCCACCCCATCGCTACCTTCTAGCTTTGCGTCTGAGGACGAGGTGGAGATTCTGGCGTCCGCTGAGGACCTCGATCTCGCCGGTCCCTCAGACGCCGTGAATAGCAATAGCACTAGCACGGGTGCTCAGTCGGAGGCAGCAGGTGACCCAGCGGTGTAATCTGCCGTCCCAGTCCCGGCACGCCTTTCTCAGCCATGGACAAAACCATCCTCCAGTGGAACTGCAGCGGTTTCTTCCACCATCTAGCTGAGCTCCGCCAACTTATCAGCCTTCACCCTTTCCTCTGCATTGCTCTGCAGGAAACTTGGTTTCCAGCAATGCGCACCCCCGCCCTCCGTGGCTATCGGGGTTATTATAAGAACCGAGCAGCTTATGAAAGGGTGTCTGGTGGCGTCTGCATCTATGTCCTTAACTCTCTACACAGCGAGTCTGTCCCTCTACAAACAGCTTTAGAGGCTGTCGCTGTTAGGGTGTGGACGCCGCAGGCTCTTACCGTCTGCAGTCTTTACCTTCCACCGGAGGGTGATGTCGCGCAGCATGTCCTGGCTGCGCTGATAGCCCAATTGCCGCCACCTTTCTTATTACTGGGCGACTTTAACGCCCATAACCCTCTGTGGGGTGGGTCAGTGGCAACAGGTCGAGGCGCCACCGTTGAGCATTTATTGTCGCAGCTCGATCTCTCGATTTTGAATGATGGTGCCTCCACACACTTCAGTGTGGTGCATGGCACCTACTCCGCCATTGACCTTTCAATCTGTAGCCCTAGCCTCTTACCATCTGTCCACTGGAGTGTGCATGACTACCTGTGTGGTAGTGACCACTTTCCGATTTTTTTGTCACTACCACAGCGTCACTCTTCTGGGCACCCTAGCAGATGGGCTATGAATAAGGCTGACTGGGACTTGTTCTCCTCCACTGCCGCTATTGAGCCTCTCTCAACTGATGCCATTGATGCGGTGGTTACATCGGTCACCGCTGGCATCGTCACTGCCGCCGAGTCTGCCATTCCCCGTTCTTCTGGGTCCCCTCGGCGGAGGGCTGTGCCTTGGTGGTCGCCTGAGATCGCTGAAGCAATTAAAGATCGCCGGCGGGCGCTCCAGCGTCACAAGCGACATCCCTCCATGGACCACCTTATCGCCTTCAAACGGCTGCGTGCGCGGGCCCGCCTCCTTATCCGCCAAGGCAAGGAGGAGTGCTGGGAGCGGTATGTGTCCACCATTGGACTCCATGTCACTCCATCGCAGGTCTGGGCCAAGATTTGACGGGTCTTCGGCTATCGGACCCCTGCCAGCGTCCCTGCGCTCTCACTGAATGGAGCAGTTTGTACTGACTCCGACGTCATTGCAAACCGCTTAGCAGAGCATTTTGCTATGAGTTCCGCTTCTGCGAATTACCCCCAGGCCTTCCGCTCCATTAAAGAGCGGATGGAACGTCGGAGCCTTTCTTTTCGCACCAACGCTTCTGAACCCTACAACGCTCCATTCAGTGAGTGGGAATTTCAGAGTGCCCTTGCCGCTTGCCCTGATACCGCTCCCGGGCCAGATCGCATCCACTGTCAGATGCTGAAACACCTTTCAGTGGACTGCAAGCGACGCCTCCTCGACCTTTACAACCGTCTCTGGGTCGAGGGTGAGTTTCCGTCGCAATGGCGGGAAAGTATTGTCATCCCCATTTTGAAACCTGGAAAGAACCCTCTGGAGGTGGACAGCTACTGTCCCATTAGTCTCACCAACGTTCTTTGCAAGTTGCTTGAACGGATGGTGAGCCGGCGCTTAAATTGGGTGCTGGAGTCTCGGGGCCTTCTGGCTCCGTCTCAGGGTGGGTTCCGTAAAGGCCGCTCCGCCACCGACAATCTGGTGAGCCTTGAGTCGGCCATCCGTACAGCCTTTGCCCGCCGTCAGCACGTGGTCGCTGTCTTTTTCGACATGCGGAAGGCGTACGATACGACATGGCGTCATCACATCCTTTCTACGCTTCATGGATGGGGTCATCGGGGCCCTCTGCCGATCTTTATCAGAAATTTTCTGTCGTATCGTACCTTCCGCGTGCAAGTCGCGGCCTCGTATAGTTCCTCCCTCGTCCAGGAGAACGGGGTACCCCAGGGCTCTGTCCTCAGTGTCTGCCTGTTTTTAATTGCAATAAACGGTCTCGCTGCGGCAGTAGGAAATTCTGTCTCCGCTTCCCTGTATGCTGACGACTTCTGTCTTTACTATAGTTCTATTAGCATTGCAGCAGCTGAACGTCAGCTACAGGGCGCAATCCGCAAGGCGCAGTCTTGGGCTGTAGCGCGTGGTTTTCAGTTTTCGGCTGCCAAGACCCGCGTTATGCATTTCTGCCGGCGCCGAACGGTCCATCCTGAGCCGCGGCTTTATCTTGCCGACGAACTTCTTGCTGTGGTGGAGACCCACAGGTTTTTGGGTGTCCTTTTTGATGCCCGGTTGACTTGGCTGCCTCATATCCGGCAGCTTAAACAAGCGTGTTGGCGGCATCTCAACGCCCTGCGTTGTTTGAGCCACACCCGCTGGGGCGCCGACCGATCTACCCTGTTGCGGCTCTACCAGGCGTTAATCCAGTCTCGCCTGGATTATGGGTGCCTAGCTTATGGCTCAGCATCCCCATCTGCGTTGCGGGTGCTGGACCCAATTCTCCACAGCGGGATACGCCTTGCCACTGGTGCTTTCCGCACCAGCCCTGTGGACAGTGTCCTAGTGGAGGCAGGTGTACCTCCACTGCGGTTCCGACGCCAACGTTTGCTGGCCGCTTATGCTGCCCATGTTTTTAGCTTGCCCGGGCATCCAAATTATCGTGTCCTGTTCCCGCAGTCAGTCGTCCATCTGCCAGACCATCGGCCCCGGTCGGGTTGTCCGATCGCCGTACGCATCAAGGAGCTTCTCTGCGGGCTTGGGTTTTTCCCAGTTCCACCTCCTTTCCGGGCGCCTCTGCGTACACCCCCGTGGTGTGTTCCTCGCCCTTGCCTTCGGCTCGACTTGGCACAGGGCTCGAAGGACTCGGTCCCTCCAGAGGCCTTCCGCCGCCGCTTTTATTCCATCCTGGCCACGTATCAGGGCTCTGGAATTGTTTACACCGACGGTTCGATGGTTGCTGGTCGTGTCGGGTATGCGCTAACTCTAGGGGACCATTCCGAACAACGGTCCTTGGCGGCTGGCTGCAGCGTTTACACTGCTGAGCTAGTCGCCATCTTTCGTGCCCTAGAGTATATCCGCTCCTGCTCAGGTGAGTCCTTCGTTATCTGTAGCGATTCCCTGAGCGGTTTACGAGCTCTCGACCAGTGTTTTCCTCGTTCTCGTCTGGTGATGGCTATCCATGAGTCCCTGCATACTCTTGCGCGTTGCGGCCGCTCTGTGGTCTTTGTGTGGACCCCCGGTCATGTCGGTATCCCGGGCAATGAACATGTTGACCGCCTGGCGAAAGAGGCCACGAGTAAACAGTCTCTGGACGTTGGCCTCCCAGAGACTGATTTGCGGGGAGTCCTCCGCCGAAAAGTTTTTGCGCTTTGGGACGCTGAATGGCGCAATCGGATCATGCCCAATAAACTCCGTGCCATCAAGGAGACGACGACTGTGTGGCGGTCATCCCTGCGAGCCAACCGCAGGGACTCTGTCGTCCTTTGTCGGCTCCGCATTGGCCACTCCCACCTGACACACAGTTATTTACTGCGCCGGGAGGACCCTCCTGCATGTCGCTGCGGGGCGGCTTTGACAGTGGCCCACAATTTGTTGGCCTGCCCCCTTTTAGCTGTGGTCAGGCAGACATTTGCGCTGCCTGATACGCTCCATGCCCTCTTATGTGATGACCCTGGTATGGCTGACTTAGTTTTCCGTTTTATTCGGGCTGGGGGTTTTTATTATTTACTCTGAGTGTTTGTTCTGTTCTTTTGTGTTGATTCTGGCCATTGGCCTACGATTTTACGCTGAGTTTTTAATGTGTTCTCGGTGGTTGGCTTTTCCTTTTTATCTCTATGGTCGGCCAACCACTGTCACACTCTGTGTGATTTTAATTTGTTTCGTCTGCTCTCTGTAGGAGTATTTCTTGTCCTGTGTCGTCTGACGTCTTTCCTGTTGTTCGTTTTTTATTCTCTTTGGGTGGTTTTACTTTTTTTTGGAAAAAGGGACCGATGACCGTCGCAGTCTGGTCCCTTTAATCCCCCCCAAACCAACCAACCAATAGCGTCCTTACCATACATACTTGACAGCATTCGATTTGACTCGGGCGCTGTTTTCTTCATATTGAAACAAAATAGTAACACCTCCCACAAATGACGAGAATTAGGCCCATAAACTGACATTTTCAATCAAGAACAACTTTATGATGCAGAGACAAATCGACTAATGTTTGAATGAAGTTATGTTGACCGAGGTCCAAGCCAACTGCCTGGCGTCTGCGATCTGTTTTTTTCGACCGCTGCTTACTGTCGTCGCCACTATCGGCAAATGGTGGAAGCAAATTTGTACACCTTATACATCAACAAGGTAATCTTACTTTTTAAAGCTAGACTGTAGCAGTTATGTACTCTCAAAGAAATGTTACATTTTGTCGTCCACAGTGGTAGTTTCATGGCCATAGTGCAACTATACAAATAATATTGCTTTCCTCAGTTGTTTCATTATTTGGACATATTTCCATCTATTAAAAAATTGTGTGTTGTAAATAATTAAAGCAGAAAGGTAACAACTCACCATGTAGTTTAGCTGTTGAGTTCATTGACAGGAACATAAACAGGAATCAGAACATTGCTAGCTTTTGAACAAATTCTTCTTCAGAACTCGGCACCCGCCGAACCGAGAGGACACACAGCAAAGCAGCAGCAGCAGCAGCAGCAGCAGCACTTGGGTGTTACACTCAGGGTGTATACGACCCGGGAAATCCGGGAAAAACCCGGAATTTTTTCAGTTAAATTTTTGCAATTTTGACTGCAGAATTGATTCTCTAGCAAAGAATGTTATTGTATCCTGCTACTGGAGAATGATACTGCAGCAATAAAATATAAACGAGAGGGGAAAAAATAAAACTTTAGTGGCAAAGGAAATGTGCAATTTACAACAACAAAACACCGTGCACGCACAAGTGTCTGCAAATAGCAAAAATATCTCAAAGGCCGTAGGGTGCAGACAGTAATTCTTCGTAACAATAAACTGCTTGCTATGAGCATGACGTCACAACTGTTCACATTAGGTTCATTTGACCAATTGCCAGCGGTCTGTTGTGCATGCGCATTTGACTTGGGTCTAAGCAGTACCTCCTCCCGCTACTTGAAGTTTGGCTGTTAGCTGTATCGGTAGTAGCAGCAAGCAGCCAGATGCAAACGAGAAAAACTTTTCTCCCGCGCCCTAGCTGCCAGATTCGCGCTTGCACAGAGTTGTCTGAGTTGTAGTGGGGAGGGGGTTAACCTCCACGTGGCCCGTGTTTACGAAAGCTTAATATCAGATGGGACGTACTTCATTGTGAATCTGGAAAAAGCCAATTTGCACTTCAAGACGAATTATGCATTTTAGTGTGGTTTACGAAATTCCGATGCTCTTTGGAGTATCCTCTGATGCCCTGTTTCTTTTGTGGTGTAATGTAAGCTCTGTTAGTGCTTTATACACACAAAAATGTGGGCTTCCTACACCACTACAGTTGCACACGCACAATAATGCCTGTTTCCTGGTGCTCTCTGGCAACTGGTAAATCGAACCTATTTCTAACAGTATCCGGATAGTATTGAGAACTGTGGTTAGAAAAGTGTTACTTTCAAAGAAAATTTCTTTTTATGCAAGATGAATTTTGTTACGTGTGAGAAAGTTGGATGGATATCTAAATCACAGAGCGTTCGAAACTGAACAGTTTGAGGACCAGCCACTTACAAGAATTTCGAGCCGAGACATTTATGTCAGAATTTTAAATTTACTGGCACATTTGTGTGATGTATCTTAAAGTACAACACGCGCAAAAAAAAATCAATATTACATGTGAAAGCTTAGCTTCTGTTGTAGCGTGTTAATCTTAGAGACCAAAATTTTATGTGAAAGCTTAGCTTTTCTTGTAGATATACGGTACTGTGTACATTAATGTAAACCGTTAACTTTTCCTCTTGTGTGTTCGCGCTATGTAACCAGTGATCTTGCTATTGGCTGACTATAACAGGTGTCCCATGCTCTGAATAGCTGCTGTCATCGGCTAGCGAGATCTCGTGGCTTGAGATAAGACTCGCTTACAAAAGGACATCGCAACCTCGGTTTCAACGCTCCGGAAACTAACACGCTGTGTTTGGTGCAATTCGAATTTATACTTTCGTAATACGAAAATATGCAGTGTATATGTTGCTGCAAATCAAAGGTCTTTCCAAAACTTCTCTGGCCTGCCTTTTTTTTTCCGGGAAGTCCTACGCGATTGTATAAAACGTTAAGCATTCAAAGGATTGATAAGTTTTACAGTCCCGAGGGAAAATCTATGGAAAACCTACTGTCACTTAGCACAGAAAAAGTGTATTTTCAACCGGGAAAAAGCATATTTCTTAAACGGGATATCCAGGAGAAATCCGGGAATAATCCGGGAATTTTTTTTTCCTTGTCCCCATATACACCCTGTACACTGTAAATTAATTTAGTCTTTGTTTTTTGTTCATGTACTTCTGCAAAGAAGTGAACTGTACGTGTGTATTTTACTGTATAGACTAGTGGTTAGAAAATTAATCGTAGTTTTTGTTTTTGAATAAGTCTCGTGAATATCATTGTATAGGGCGGCTTCCTAGTGTAAATTTTCCTTGCAGAGAAACTTATTTCTGTTTAATAGTTTGTGGTCTCAGAGTTAAGCGAGAAATCTGCACACCAACTTTTAGTGTTACTTTATTCTCCTTTGGCGTATTTTGAAACTCAGTAACGCCATTCGAGACCTCGTATCTATCCTATACACATTATGATATGGCTAGGGACTGTGCTTGTTGGGAGCGGACACAAGGAGAGTTGGCTGCAGTCCGTAAACAGCTGGAAGCTGCGTTTGCTACCATCAACAAGCATTCTAGCTAATGCTCAAGTTGCAGTGACGTTGGGGCACCAGTGACGAGACCTGCGACACCTTTGGTGTCACTGGAATCCCCTGGTGGTCTGGACATCACTGCGGCTTCCGATACTCAACATTTTACCAGTTCATCCTCACTCCAGAGTGGGTGGCAGGCAGTGGTGAGTTCATGTGTCACTGGGCAGAAGGCGAAAGAGGGAGCAGGCCATGCAGCCGGCTCCCTACGTCTTAGCGACAGGTACGAGGTGCTTTTCAGTGTAGATGATAACTCTGAGCCAGCACGGGATGCCTCTCCTGTTGGGCTAGCGGTCGATTTAACTGCCCAGTCCGGACAAGTACAGAGGTGATATGCTAGTCATTGGGAGCTCCAGTGTTAGGCGGGTGATGGAGCTGCTGAGGGAGATGCAGGCAAGGCAAGAAACAGTTCCGGTGTGCATTCGGTATGTTTGCTGGGAGGTCTCATCTGTGATGTGCAGGAGGCCCTGTCGGTGGCTACAGAGCGCACTGGGTGCAACTGGCTGCATGTAGTAGCAGGTCGGCACGAATGATGCCTGTCGCTTGGGTTCTGAGGCCATCTTCGGCTCCTGTCGGCAGCTGGCTGATTTGGTGAAGGCAACTAGCAACGCACGTGGGGTGCAGGCTAAGCTGTCTGTTTGTAGCATCGTACCAAGGGTTGATTGCAGTCCTTTGAGTTTGGAGCAGAGTGGAAGGTCTAAACCAGAGGCTCAGACTGCTCTGCGACTGCATGGGATGAGAATTTCTCTACCTCCACTATCGGGTGTAGAATTGTAGGGTTCCCCTTAATAGGTCAGATGTACACTACATGCAGGAAGCGGCTGTTAGGGTAACGGAGTATGTGTGGTGTGCACATGGGGCTTCTTTAGGTTAGAGGACCCCTCTCTTGGGAGCAAACACGATTTGCCTGTTACATCAGCCACAGCGACCTCAGAGTATCTTGATCCTCCCAGATCAAAAATAGGAAAGATTAATGTGATTTTAGTAAACTGCAGGAGCATCCAAGGAAAGCTCCCAGAATTAATATCGCTTATTGAAGGTTATAATGCACAGATAGTATTCGGAACAGAAAGCTGGTTGAAGCCAGACGTCAGTGACAATGAAATCCAAAGTTCAGACTGGAATGTTTATCGTAAGGATAGGTTAGTCGCCAGTGGTGGCGGTGTGTTTATTGCAGTAAAAAATTCTATAAAATCTAGCAAGTTTATCATGAATTCTGAATGTGAATTAATCTACGTGAAATTGAGTACCATAGAACGGTTAAAAATGGTGATCAGATGCATTTATAGACCACTTGAATCAGGATCTGTAGTTGTAGAGTGCTTCAGACAGAGCTTGCAGAATATCGTTAGTAATTTTCCTGATCACGCCATTGTGATAGAGGGTGACTTCAACTTACCAGGTATAGATTCGGAGTGTTATGCCATCAAAACTGGTGCCAGAGACAGGGAATCGTGTGGCATTGTTCTGGATGTCTTGTCCGAAAATTACTTTGAGCAGATACTTAGAGAATCAACTCATGAGGGTAACATCTTAGACCTCATGGCATCAGACAGACCTGAATTATCAAATCAGTTAACATATAGGAAGGTATCAGTGTTCATAAGGCTGTGACAGCACCTATCATGATGGGTCCTACAATGAATGTTAGAAAGGTCATTTCCTCAGAAAGGATGACAGGATACAAATTTCAGACTGTTTCAGCAACCAGCATTAAATATTTAGTGACGACGAATATGTGGAGAACAAATGGAAAAAAGTCAAAGACATCATTCACTATGCCCTAGACAAGTATGTTTTGAGTAAGGTTTTAAGGGATGGGAAAGATCCACCGTGGTTTAATAGCCGTGTTAGTAAAGCTCTCAGTAAACAAAGAGAAGTAAAAACCTAGCTGACAAAGAACGGCTGAACGAAGCGAAAATGAGCGTAAGGAGAGCAATGAGAGAAACGTTCAATGATTTGGAAAGTAAGACGTTGCTAACCGACCTGAGTAATATCAGTAAGTGTGTCAGTCATCTATTCATTCTCTCAGCAACCACACCAGCACCGAAATGGAAGATAACAGAGTGAAGGCTGAAACACTGAATTCGCTGTCACCTTGTGAATGTCAAAATGGCAGATATTGAGATAACTGATCATGGAATTGAAAAGCAGCTATAATTGCTAGTAGTGGAAAGGCTTCAGGACCAGATGAGATTGTGCAAAAGAACTTGCTCCCCATCTAGCAGTAATTTATCGTAGATCGCTTGAACAATGAAAAGTACCTGACAACTGGAAAAAAGTGCAGGTCATTCCTGTTTGTAGAAAGGCCCTAAGACAGATCCACACAACTATAGACCTATATTGTTGATGTCAATCTGTTGTAGAATTATGGAACATGTTTTGTATTCAATAATTATGACATTCTTGGAAAATGAACAGCTCCTCTATAAAAATCAACATGGATTCCACAAACAGAAATCCTGCAAAACTCAGCTCGCTCTGTTCCTCCATGAGATTCACTGCGTAGTGGACAATGGTGCTCAGGTTGATGGCGTGTTCCTTGAATTCAGTAAGGCAGTTGACACCATCCTGCATTGCCATTTAATGAAAAAAATACATGCTTACGGTGTATTGGAGCAGACCTGCCATTGGATTCAAGACTTTCTTGCAAATAGAACTCAACACGTTGCTCGTTACGGAACTAAATCAACAGATGCAAAGGTAGTATCCGGAGTATCACAGGGAAGTGTGGTAGGACCGTTGCTGTTCACAATATATTTAAATGACCTAGTAGAAAGTGTTGGATGCTCTTTAAGACTAGTCACTGATGATGCAGTTGTTCATACCAAAGTAGCAACACCAGAAGATAGTAAGAATTTGCAGAACGACCTGCAGAGAATTGATGAATGGTGCAGACTCCGGCAGTTGACCCTGAGCGTAAATTAATGCAACATATGGCGCATACATAGGAAAAGAAATCCACTACTGTACAGCTACACTATTGATGACAAACAGCAGGAGACAGTGTCTGCCGTAAAATATGTAGGCATAACTATCCAGAGTGACCTTAAGTGGAATGACCATATAAAACGGATAGTGGGAAAAGCAGAAACGAAACTCAGATTCATCGGAAGAATCCTAAGGAAATGTAACCCATCCACGAAAGAAATGGCTTATAAAGCGCTTGTTTGTCCGATTCTTGAGTATTGTCAATCTATCTGGGATTCCTATCAGGTGGGACTGATAGAGGAGACAGAAAAGATCCAACGAAGATTAGTGCGTTTCATCATGGGATTGTTTAACTGGTGAGAGAGCGATACAGAGAAGCTGAACAAACTCCACTGGCAGCCGTTACAAGAGAGACATTGTGCATCACGGAGAGATTTACTTATGAAATTTCGGGACAGCATTTTTGAGGAGGAGTCAGACAACATATTACTTCCCCCCACATACATCTTGCATATTGACCACGAGGAGAAAATTCGAGAGATTAGAGCCAATACAGAGGCTTACCGACACTCATTCTTCCCACACACTATTCATGAGTGGAACAGGGTTGGAGGGATCAGATAGCGGTACCAAAAGTACCCTCCGCCACACACCATGAGATGACTTGCGGAGTATGATGTAGGTGTAGGAGTAGATGAATTGAATACACATACAACAGCACGGTAACATTGTAACTCCTGATGACCTTGTGCCGGCACTGCATATCTCCTGGTGATGGTCTGTATTGTGTTGGAGGGTGTGGAGGAAGGAAGGAGTTGGGGTCTAGAGGGAAGATTGCAGTGGCTAGAAGTAGTGGGAGTTGTATGCATCACACAAGGATGTGGCAGAGTGAATTGGGAGAATGAAATAAAACCTAGCAAAAGGGAGACTACTGAGAGTAGAGGATGTGTCCAGGATGAGTGAAGTTAGGTTTCTTGGGGCCAGAGTGGTGATGGGTAGGAACTAGCAGAGAGACCAGGATGATTACGAAATTAAAGGATATAATTTCAGTTTATTTAATTCAAATATAATAGTTTATGGGGGGAGGGGGGCAGTAGGTGACGTTAGTTGTTAAACAGCCATTAAAATTCAGAAGATTATACCCAGCAGCATGTTCCGGCAGTGGATGGTCACTCTGCTTTTAGTCAAAGTTTGGTACTGATCGTTCACTTGAGTGGGCAGTTGGTGATCATGTTCACATACAATGCTGTGCAGTAGTAACAGCAACTGTTATATGGTAAGACTGCTTTCAGAGGTGGCCTGCCACTAATAAGAAAGGCTGTGCCTGTGATGGGACTAGTGTAGAATGTTTTGGATGGTTGTATTGGACATGACTTGGACCTAAGTCTTTCACAGGTGTGTCACCCATGTGGCAAGGAGGAGGAAATGTGGGGTGTAAGCATGGACTCAGACATTTCAAAGACACAGACCATTTCTTTCACTGTCTCTCAACCATCCCCATCCCATTACCACCTGAATCACTATGTGTCACTGTTAGCACAACTACCTAGACATCAACATTCCCCCTTTTTCCTACCTTATCATCTCATATCATCCCAAAGTGAAATAACTTATCTGGGCTCTGACTGTTTATCATCACTCTTTGAAATGTGGACTGTCAGTATCCACAATCCTCCTCACTTTGCCCAAAGTGGCCATACAGTGACACACATTCTATGGATGACCAGTGATAGACTTGTCCAGTGCACCCACATATCACATCCTACTCCACTTCTGTCAAAGGCAGACACTCATCTCTACCTCTATCATATGATCCTAACTTTTCACTCTGTACTCAGACCCACTTCTCGCAGTCTCCCTCTTCCTCTGTTCTATCTCCTACATAGAATCCACTCCTTTATGCCATTGTGCATTGAATACAAATCCCCCTGCATGTGACCACTTCACCAGTGCCACATTCCTATCCTGTACGCCTACTGCCTCTGCCTCCCATTTGTCAGGCGCTCTTTCCCAGTGAATCTTCGTATGGGGAAAGTATGGTCATACTCCTCACCTTTGCATGCTGCCATCTGCATTTCTCGATTGGCTGAAGTCACATCAAGTGACACTTACAACCATTTTCTGGAACTTCTTATTATATGTGTAGCATAGGACATGTTATATCAATGAAAATAATCATTTTTTGGAAGTATAATGTAATTGGATAGATAAAGTCTACTCACCAAGTGACAGCACTAGTAACCACACATAAAGGTTAAAAAAATGTGCAAGCTCTCAGGGCCACTGTCTCCTCCTGACAGCAAAATTGATGGGAAAGGAAGAGGGGTGAAGGAAAAGGACTAGTGAGATTTACAAAATGGGGAGCTTATAAAAGTTCTTACTGGGTGGGATGAGAAGGAAAGACTACACTGGCAGAGATTTGAAAACCTGAGAGCCTAGAAGTGGAAGATAGGAAAGTAAGCAAGACAGATTGTACATACCGTACATATCGCCAGGACCTGCCAACATTTTCTACAAGTTTCCTCAGTGTAAAAGAATGTCCTACCTCGCTCTCTTAATTTCCTTAC
The DNA here is from genome assembly GCF_023864275.1 of Schistocerca cancellata. NCBI lineage: Eukaryota > Metazoa > Arthropoda > Insecta > Orthoptera > Acrididae > Schistocerca > Schistocerca cancellata. Next base: position 258,124,813 of record NC_064634.1, read on the forward strand.
TTACGTAAAGTATTTGCATATCCAATCAATTACATCAATAATCTCAACCAGACTCCTTTTGCTACATATCTATTCCAGATAAATCCTATTTCATGCAGTGGCAGTGGCTTGAAACTGGGTTTTTTGTTTTATTGCAGTAAGTAGTTAGTGCAGTGGTGGCGAAGTGTTTCCCCCCCCCTGTAAAAGTCCCCTGGTGGTGTTGAAATTTCGATTTTGTAAACCTGCCCATAACAATGGGTTTTCACCCAAAATTCTTAGTGTTCTTTCATGGTGATTCCAGTAAGCCATATGATTTATTTTTGCCTTCTTTTCTGATGCACCCTATTGTGGCACAACTGCATTTTGTATAAATTGCAGCCCTTGGATTGGAACTAAAGATTTTAGCCAATACTTCTTTCTGTGTTAATTCTCTAGTACAAACTGCACTTACGTTACAGATGACTGAACTCTGATTACTTTGGAAATACCTTTTCTTCATATCATGCACATTTTCTTGTGATCTAATAGGCTTGTCTATCACTTCCCAGTAACTAAATATATATACAAACTAAACTGATTGCACTGTTAACTAAACTCACATGAGTAGAATCAGTGTAAGTCACCATACACTGCACTACACTACTAGGCAAGAAATGGAATAAGGTTATTTTTGATGTGCATGTAGGGCAGTTGCAGGGTTCTTCTGAGAAAGGCAACTTCCACCACAAAGAGAGCTGCTCACTCATGAGCTGACAACAAAGAACATGTAGATGCCATAGTCCATATCAATTCAGGCAGGCTAGGGAAAAATCTTACCTTCATAGTCTCAGATGTTATTGACTTTAGCATATGTTAAAATGAAGGACTAAGTAAGGAACACGCATTTTTTTGTTTCCTCCAAAAAAATTTCTGCTCCGAGAAACAGCACTCTGGAGAGGACACTACGCATACCATTTTGAATATGCAAATTTTGGAAAAATTTTTAAAATGCTGTATCTCTGTAACAGTTCTAGATATTTTGTTGGTTTGTTTTTATTTGAAAGATAATTGCTTTATGATTACAAAGAAATCCTTCATTTGAACTTGCCTGTCGAAGTTTTTAATATAGTGTTGTGAACTTTTTATAATTTATGGATTTTTTTTTAAATGCCAATCCATATAATTTTGATTTTTTTTTCTGTTGATTAGTACCATATAGTTCTACATTCCCTGAAAAGGAGAGCTTCCACTTTTAGGTTGATCAGGTTTTACAAATGACAAATTTTTGTCATACATAAAACCTGTTTTATTACCTCATTATCACATACCAGGCTCATAAAAATCAAAACCTAGTCTTATTTAACATAATTCTAGTTTTGAAAGATGACTAAGAGACTCTTTTTCAAGCATTTTAAATGGTTCCAAAAGGTTTGTGAAAGGTCCAAAGACTTAAAGGTTTCCATTTATACGATTTCTGTGCACTCTGTTTTGTACTGAAATTAGACAATCAATGAACAAAAAACATGTTCCACTGCTTCAGTATCTTCCTTTGATATAGAGTGATGCCGTCCTGTTGAACCAGCAGGAACTGGAGCACTTACAATCTTCAAAACATTGTGAACAGGAAGTGAGCACTGATGGGGTTGTTTCTGTCCTGCAGCTGGAAACCTACATCCAGCAGCTGGTCCATGTGGTAGCATAAAGTTCACTACAATTTCGTTTAACTCATAACTGGTGTCTATAATCTCTGAAATCCACAAGTCAGTCATACACACATGCCACAAACATCCCTCATCTCAGGTTGTGAATCTTAATATTATCATGCTGTTTCTGAGGTGTGAACGAAATTTCTTCTTTCTTGCTCTTTAAAGTGCGTGCAATATGAGTTTGCCCATCACTTTGAATCCAAAAATGTGTCTTCCGGAATCCGTTCACAGGAGTAGTTTGTTTCGACCATACTTTTTTCTGCTCATGGAATTCTTCGATTTCCTCTTTGGGCAAAAGAATGAGGGCTGTGGATGTGTAAGATTTCACAACTCTCGTAAAATCCTCAGCATTCTGAATGACATCTGTATTTGGTCTGGAAAGATTGTTTTGTAGCATGGTGCTTCAGCAGGCCTCCCACACCATCACAAGGTCCCTTCCTGAGACCAGTAGCACTGTGTACCCAGTTAGTTGGCACAAGCGACTTACTCAATTCAAACAGCTGGCAACAATTTTTAAAATGACTAGAAGCGCCATTAGAAATGATGATCTTCTCTGTCCCTGTTTACTGTTGAAGAATTTTCCACTTTGCTAGCAAAGCATGTGCTGAGTAATGTTCTGTGTCATCACTTACAACTGCAACACTTGTGGTTTTGTTTTGAAAATGTCACTCCTGTAAAAATTGAAACCTGGTCATTACGCAAATAATACCCTTGTATTTATTGTGGGAGAATTACAGAACAATTCTCAGCCAAATCAGTGAAGCACTAAACATAGTTCTTCGGCCTGTACACACCCTTTCACTTCTGGAATGTGTTGTTGCAATTTCTTCAGATGCTGGTGTGTTACTGCTTTCACTGACCACTTATGAAGGTCTCTAAAAACTGTTGAAGGCAACAGTTTTCTTAATTAGTTTGTGTTCCAGGGTGCCACCATCTTTTACACTGATGGTTCTAAGACTACTGATTGCGAAAACATTCTGTTGCCACCCACCTACATAGGGAGAAATAATTATCACGATAAAATAAGAGAAATCAGGGCTCGCACGGAAAAATTTAAGTGCTCGTTTTTCCCGTGTGCCATTCGAGAGTGCAACGGTAGAGAGACAGCTTGAAGGTGGTTCATTGAACCCTCTGCCAGGCATTTTATTGTGAATAGCAGAGTAATCACGTAGATGTAGATGTGGGATATACTTTCAAGCCTACTACCGCCTATGAGCACCATTTGTTGCCAGGATCATGTAGTGCATTTACAGCAGAGCTTCTAGCCGTTCACAGGGCCCTCCTTTTTGTTTCTCAGGCCTCCCTCCATAGTGTTTTAATTTTTTCCGACTCCATGAGTAGCCTGCAGGCTATCGATTGATGCTACTCTCATCACTCCTTGGTCTCTGCCATCCATGACCACCTCTCTACCCCTGAGTGTGTGGCCTGTTCAGTCATCTTTCTCTGGGTCCCAAGTCATGTGGGAATCTCTGGGAATGAATTGGCTGATTGTTTGGCTAGAGAAGCAGATACTTACCCCCATTTCCTTTCACGATTCCAGCTGCGGATATGCAGATCTATGTCAAATCTCTCTTTGCCCAACAGTGGAATGCCATCTGGAGTGCTATGGCTCATAATAATAAGCTCCACACAATCAGAAGTCTACTGCAGTTTGGGGCACTTCTTATTGCCCCTCTCTGGAGTCCACTGTTTTATGCCGTTAATGCATTGGCCATACCCGGCTCACCCATTGTTTCCTCCTATGCAACGACCCACCCCTACAATGTAGCTGTGGCGCCAGACTGGCGATATCTCACGTTTTGGTGGCATGTCCCCTTCTTTCGCCCCTTTGTGCTAAGTATAGTCTTAGATGTAGTAGATGATCCACAGATGGTTTCCTCCGTGAAAGTAGTTTTTATTTCCAGGTATAAGGTTCTCCTTTAGTCTTGGAGCAAGGGCGGGTTGGTTGTGGTTGGGTCTCCTTTTGCAGTCTTACGGTCTGTGACCCCATGACCACCCCCTTTTTTTCCCCACAGTTTTTATATTTGATTTCTTTTATGTTTTTACTGTGTATGTTTAATGTTCATTCTTTTACAATTTGACTCCTCTGACTGAATCCGTCCACTTTTAGCAGGCCCTCTTTCTTATGTAATCCACTTTGGAATGGCAGGACTGATGACCTCGCCATTTCACCCCATAGTCTCTCAATCAATCAATCAATCAATGTAGAACCCACACTGGTGAGCCCGACATGATAGTGAGTACACAAGAATTTTACTGCAGCAATTTAATTTTGCTATCTTATTTTTTATGGCAAATGCAGCATCAGACAACATTGATAATTTCCAGAATGAGATTTTCACTCTGCAGCGGAGTGTGCGCTGATATGAAACTTCCTGGCAGATTAAAACTGTGTGCCCGACCGAGACTCGAACTCGGGACCTTTGCCTTTCGTGGGCTAGTGGTCTACCATCTGAGCTACCAAAGGACGACTCATGCCCGGTACTCACAGCTTTACTTCTGCCAGTATCTCGTCTCCTAAAATTTGGAAGGTAGGAGACGAGATACTGGCAGAAGTAAAGCTGTGAGTACCGGGCGTGAGTCGTGCTTCGGTAGCTCAGATGATAGAGCACTTGCCCGCGAAAGGCAAAGGTCCCGAGTTCGAGTCTCGGTCGGGCACACAGTTTTAATCTGACAGGAAGTTTCAACATTGATAATGATATATCATGTGTAGCAATGTAAACATATGGTATTTTGCAAGTGGAATTCAAATTTATTACCGCAAATATTAGCAATGAGATGACAAAGTATCATTATGTTTTGGAATTGCTGGATAACTAAGTTGCTGAGCTAATTTCAGATTACCTGCCCAAGCCATTATCAGCTTCCCTGTATACAGACATGCCTCACCACATTAAAAACATGTCTCACCACAGAATTTGAAGAATCAGTCATGCAATGTTAAAGAATTGCTAACCAGTGATTTTTTTAAGAACTGTATTTCAACAACTACTACCAGCCAATGCACATTGTTCACTAGCAGCTACTCAAGATGTAAATCTTGACGCAGTGGCTTTTATAGGCGGCAGAATCGTAGAGATTACGACACCCTGTCAGTTTGTGTATAGTATAGAAACTAGAAACTGTTTCCTCTGCATCTCACTATGACAGACTTTCCCATCTGAAAAGACAGCTTTCTTAATTAATGATCCAGATTCAGGAAGTAAAAACTGGGAGGGACACAGTCAAGAAGCAGATCAAAATTACTGTGACATGCACAGAAAATTCTATGTGCTGGTATCATTATAAATTAAAACAGGATGTGAAGAAAAGAACATCACATTACTCATTTATTTCTGAAGATGCCACTAATGGTCAAACTGAAAACCATTACACAATTCACTTGGCACAGTACAGGATGAGGAGGCTGAATCAAATGGCTTCCTATTCACAATAAATTATGGCGCACATCTTTGATTTTTGGTCTATTCTGAAGTAGATCTTTCTGTGCTGCCAGGAACAATATCAGGCCAAAGAAACTTTCAGAAACAGCAACTCTACGCTGCAAATGGTTCTGTAATACAAGTGTATCATGAACAACCACTGAACTTAGAAATAGGCTTTGAGGCCTTCGATGAAGCAGTCCAAGGCCATTTGTTTTTATAGGTGTTCGCCACCCACTTATTGGTGCCAATTTCTTGAGACATTATTGTCTATTTGACGTTAAGTCAAAGTTACTCGATCGAGAAACTTCAGCCACTAGTACAGACTCTGTAGATGTATCTATTGACAATTTAGTTTTTGTTATTGGCCCACAGCATAAATATAGACACTTGCTAAAAAGATATAACATTCTTACAGAGAAACCTAATTATGATTTTCCTGAAATTAATATGCAGCACACAGTTAGTGAGACTTCCAATGCATGCATGTGCCAGATGCTCGTCACCAGAAAAATTCGCGGAAACAAAATTTTAATTTCAAGAGATGATCAACTTTGGCATACGTTGTCCTGTTAAAAGGCGTTGGTCTAGTTCTCTGCATTTTGTTCCAAAGAAAGATTGAGCTTGGCTTCCCTGTGAAGACTATAGAGCTTTAAATGCTGTCACAGTGCCAGACCTCTATCCAATTCTGCAGTTAGGAGTTCAGCTTTCAACTCTTCGACAGAAAGATATTCTCTAATATTGACTTTAGCTGAGATTACCATTCATTCCTGTTCTGACACAAGATATGCCTAAAACAGCTGTTTCACAGCGTTTGGATTTTTCAAATGTTTGAAGATGCCATTTGGTCGATGCACGCATTTCGAATGATTTTCCTTTTGTGTACTCATATTTGGATGATATTCTTGTTGCTTCAGCATCAGAACAACAACATATAACATATCTGCAACAGGTGGATAATCATTAATGTGGGAAAATGTGTTTTTGGAGGGAGGGAGGGGGGGAGAGAGAGAGAGAGAGAGAGAGAGAGAGAGAGAGAGAGAGATCATTCTGGAGTTACGGTGTGTCACTTCAAGGAATTTCATCATTGTTAGAAAAGGTGAAAATAGTCAAGGACTTCCCACATACTAAAACAGCAGCAGAACTATGTCATTTTTTAGGAATAGTGACTTTCTACAGACATATGCTGTCACATATATAGCAGGAATCCAATCACATTTATTTAACTTGAGCAAAAAGACCAAGAGGAAGGATAATCACCCTGTTACACGGAATGATGAAGCAGATAATAATTCAAGAAGTTTAAAGAACAAGCTAATGCAATGCGGCTTACACATCCCTCAACAGATCTTCCCATAGTATTGATGGTTGATGCTTTGGATTATTCTACAGGTGCTTCTTTACACTAGTCGCAAGAAAGAACACCTGAACCATGTCAGTTTTCCTGCAGGTCTCTCATTGACACAAAACATAACTGTAGTACCTATGACCGTGAGTTGTTGGCAACATATTCGGCATTCAAATGTTACCATTATGTTTTGGAAGGCAGAAAAGTTAAATATTCTCAGATCACAAGTCATTAACATTTGCCTTTAAACAGCACCCAGAAAAGGTAATGCCCTATCAACTGTGCCATCTGGAATTTCTCAGTCTGTTCACCACAGATATTCAATACCTTCCTGGAGGACAGAACATTGCTGCTGCTATGTGTTTCAGAGTGGTGGACATTGTTACCAGCCAGAATTTTGCATGAAGATACTGCATAGATGCAAAGCAGAAACCCAGGAACTGACCAAAGTGAAAAATTCGGACTTCTGTTCCTTAATGTTTGTAATAGTAATGTTGCCAGATGAATCACAACTACCTCATGATAATTCTACACCTAGACTCAGGCCATATGTTCCTCTGTCCTACCAACAAGTCGTCTTCCATGACTACATGTCTTGGCACACTGTGGCATCAAAGTTATGGTAGACCTGATCTGACAGCATTTCATTTGGCCTTAATTGAACCAAGATATAAAACTGCAGACAAAAACATATGTCGCTGTCAATTAGCAAAAATTTCAAAACCTACATCCTCGCTCTGACGTGAGCCAAAAATAGCATGCTTCAGGCTTCCAAAAGCATATATGTTTAATTTTTATATACATATTATGCATGGATCTAGACACAAATTTCATCAGCTTTCCAATGCTGCTCATAATTTTCTGTGACTTTAATGGTTTGGTCACAAATAGTGTATTAGTGGACACGGATGCTATTTTGTATTACGCCATTAATGCATATAAGACAAGCAAATTAATTACAGTGGTACATTCCTAATTACATATATTTACTATTGATACCACTACGTTCACTATTTCATGTTTTATTTATGAAAAAATCAGTTTTCCATATGCGGAATATATATACTGAATTTTTACTTAAAATACTAAGTATTCACAAAACCATAACAATTTGACAGTACTCACTGAATCTGTCCATTGACACTATGAATGAATTGATCAAGGTGTTACGGGCTTATTAACTTTTAAAAATCTTTTGTGTCTAAAACATTTAACATTAGATAACTTGAGGGCACTTCTTTACTCATGCAGCCTGTTTTGTTTAGTTTTTGTTTAGAATTTACATTTTTTAATATTTACTTCATTCACTCAGTTCAGCCATGGTAACTACCCTCGTAGTTCCATTCAAATTGCCTAGTTTTCCCACTGTGTGTTCAGAGCCTCCAGCTAGCTCACGTGAACTCAAGATTTCTAACACATTGAGGTGATCACACCACAAAGGTGCTGCCACCTATTGTCACTGCCACAGAGCTCAGTCGGCCCAGCATGGCCTTGCAGCTCTCAAAACACGCTCTCTTGGCTGTCACAATACTCGCTGATTCAAAGTCTGTTTAATCATTATGCAGATGACATCACTGCCATAAAGAAGTCTATCTGATGGCTGAGTGAAAAGCATTATGCTACATTGATCTTGTGCATCAGTCAACAAATTGAGATTTACTCAGATGATTACTCCAAATTCCTCCAGTCAGTCAATCGCTCTTAAACTATTTCTTTAAGGATGTAATGAGAAACTGTCATGTCATTGAGCATAGTGTGAAAGAGTGACATACAGGAAGTGTCAACAGTACAGGGGTCACAGAAATAAAGGCCAGTACTTGTGAATACGCCCATTTTTTGAAAATGTGACGTATGTACAACAGCACATTTTGGGACTACATTATCCCATTAACAAGGCTGTAAAACAAGGAAACAAATTGTCACTCAACTATACTCCATATATTGACAGTCAAGTGAAACTGTCTATATTGTCCTCTGGTATTATTTATTACATAGTCTAAAGTTACTTTATCATTAGGCACCATCAAAAGTAAAAATCCAGCATCAAACATTGCTTGTCAAAAATGCAACATGCTTCCTTGAACATCTCGTGTTGGCACATAACACTTAAGAAAATTCACTTATACACTAAAGGTAATAGCCTTCATGTGCCAAAGATAGTACTTTTAACTAATTCCCTTCACCTGAATTTTCCTCTTGTAGCTGGCGTCTCTTCTCTCGATCACTGTAACGGGCTGAAAACAGCAGGTGGCAGAAGGATAGTAATAATGTGGCCCGCATAGTACATAATGTCCCATATTACTGTAGTCACTTTCAATATTGCTTTTGAGATAATATGATGGCCAGTGTAGGTTTCATAATTAAATTCTGATGGCAGGTAATTAAACATTACATTGTGCACTTGGTTACAGTTCTTTCTATCCAGTTTTATAGCAGTAGACCAACATTCGCTGAGAAAATGAGCAAATGTTTAGTATGGCAAAAGGACAATTGAGATAATAATTGCAGTATTAGTCACTACATTGGGTGGCAGAATAATTTCACCGCAGCAACAGACTATTTTTTAGACTGAGCAAAAAACACCACAGTTAATTAAGATTGTACAGTGGAAGTAAGTTTGCACTCATTTACACCGTCTCTAGTGGACTAGCTACGGTAAACTTTCCCGTATCAACCGACATTGGTTGCACATGTGAATACTAACTGCAGACGTTTTACACGAAATGTTGTGTCATATATGTTGTTGTTCTGATGCTGAAGCAACAAGAATATCATCCAAACAGGAATACACAGAAGGAAAATCATTCGAAATGCTATGAATAAATCATTGGAATGTTTGCACTGCGTGCATAGACCAAATGAGATCACATGCCATGGCTTAAGACAACAGCCAGATTACATTCAATGTACATCAGAACAAATGCACAAATCTGTTTGCCCACTGGTCAAGGCTCTTGCCAACATAAAATCATAAAGAGCATCAAAAGGATGAAGTATTTGCATAACTTAAGTATACACCATGCCAGAGACAACAGCCTCTGTCTCTGGCATGGTGTATAATTAAATTATGCAAGTATTGTTTGACTCCTGTTATAATATTAGTTTGACAAGAGTCATTAGCAGTGGGCGAATACAATTGTGCATTTATTCTGACATGTGCTGAATGTAATCTGGCTGCTGTCTTAAGCCATGGCATGTGGTGTTTCTGGTTTTTATATCAATTTTACATATGATAAGAGCTGCTCGGCTTCAGCTAACGTAATTTACCACTATGTAATGTAACAAGGCCCACTCCTTCTGACAAAGATATTTTTAGAAGTGTGGAAACATAGATCAATGGCTAATAAACCTTTGTTTTGCAACTAGTTGGCTGAATTTTTTTCTTTCAGCCTCTTCAGATTTATACAGTTGCTGATTTGCAGCTATGTTTAAGATTTTGTTGCATCATTACTAGCTCACCCAAAATTCTTAAATACATAGATGTTACTTATTCAATACTGCGCCCGGGACTGACAATTTTAGAGTGAGATGAACTAGTTACAGACTTGCGCAAGACCGTAATGTGATCTTGGGAAATACATAATGTTTTGATATTTGGCTAGTTTAGATTTTGCTGTTTTGAGTGGACTATGTTACTTAACTGTTTTCTGATTTATGAACAATGTTGAAGGTAAGTAAATTATAAAAGTATATGGAACACTGTTTTGCTTCTGTGTTGGGAATAACTTAACTACAAGGATGACATCCATCTTGAAAATAATTTTATGTTATGATAAATTATGCAACATCTTAACTAAAGGCCTAATCAATTAATAATGGGTATTATCAGATTTGGAAAAAAATATAGTAACAAAAGTACAACATTAGTTCAGAATCTAGGAAGCACTGAGGCAAAAAAATGTAATAGAAATTGAGGGTTCAAACTTTCAAGTCAGTTATGAAATAAGTTAGTAAGCTCCAGGTAATGTAAAGTATGATCTCAGAACGAGTAAAATGTCTAATTTCAAATGAATGATAACACATATTTTTCCTGTTAACTAGAAATGTTTTTCCTTTACACACTATAGCATGATTTTTTAGTTAGCCATAACTTTTACTTAAGTTCATAGTAAAATTTAATTGCATTATTGAAATCAGTAAGTCCATTATAATCAACCAGATAATAAATTTAAATGGACCTTTACTGCAATAACATCTTGACATATTCCTATACTTTTCTTGCCACATATACACCTGTATTGCAAATATGACGGGTATTCAATAAATAATGCAACAATTTTTTTCTGAAAGCAGGTTGGTTTTATTTAGGATTCCAGTTCACCATGTTATTCCCCATCCTTTTGGCTACAAATTTCTATTTTTCAACATAATTTCCATTCAGTATGACGGCCTTATGCCACCTTACTGGGAGGGCGTGTATACCTGCATGGTACCACTCTAATGGTTGATGACGGTGCCAATGTCTAGCTGCATCAATAAGCTCCCTACGATCCATGTATTGCTCCCTGTGGAGTGCATCCTTCGTCGGGCCAAAAAGGTGGAAGCTCCTTATGGTCTTCCATTAGGCGGTGAGGAACCCAATTGTCACACACCTTTGAATATCCCAACTGGTGGACAAGTGTGTCAGCACCACCAACAGAGGTGTTTGATTGTGATCCATGGACCATCTCGAATGAGTGTGCCCTTGCAGGAGTTTCTGCTGTGTGCTGCTGGCCGGCACGTAGGAGATTTGACAGGTTTGTATGACCTTGTTGCATTGATGTCAGATGCCTCACCATGTTTTATTTTTTCACTGCCGGGTTCTGTAAACGTTCTGGAAGAATCTGTTAATATCTATGATGCTCTGGTTTTACGCCAAAAGGATCTCAGTGACAGCTCTCTGCTAGGAACGCATCTCCACCACAGAACCCATTTTGAAGGCTACGTATAGTGCCGCTGTCTATTGGAACTTCATGAAACTGTAGGAGCTGAAGTATTCCACAATGTTCCACAAGAAATTACACATTTTTCAATCAGAATTGGCCAAGAAAAAAGTGTTACATTATTTACTTACTGCCCCTCATAGAACGAAAAATCAGGGAAAAAATTGTTATTCGTTGGGAGTATAAAACATAACAGAGGGGGTAGTTTCCATCTAGTTAAATCCCATATTGTACTGGAATGTATGTATCCCATCTGTCACTGATGCTACTGTTTTCAGTAAAATCTTTGAATGTTTTTATGTGAAGCCCTACCAGTTTTAAAAATGATATTGTGCCTTAAAGACTTACGTCGACTAAGCAGATTAGGTTAGTGCCTGCTTCTCAGTGAGGTGGTCACTAAAATGGGCTCAGAAATGGACCTTGCACACTTCAATCACTTTATTTAACATGCTGATTCCCTCCTCTCATAAAGTGCAAGCACTGTATTTTCTCAAAATTAGACAGCAATCACATTTTTTCTTCGAAGTGTATTGCATTGAGGCTGTCTGTGATGCTTCCTAATCAATGCTGTTCAATTCTTAGGGTGCTTCACCACTGCTGATGAATCCAAGCATTATGCTCTTTAAACCTTAGTTTAAGTTCTTTCTGTTTGACCCACATACTTCTCACAGTCCTGACAATTTATTTTGTAAAGTGCTTTCCCAATCTAGTTCCCACTTGTGCCAGTCTGATGCTTCAACCTCAACTGTAGTTGGTTGTCAGTCCTGAATACAATATTAACTGCTTTGTTGTTAAATGTATGAGATAACTTCCTAATATGGCATCATTATATTTCTGTAGACTTGCCTCGTTTTGTTGATGTGTGTCCTACTGCTGCCTCAAACCTATCTATCACATGCTCACCAAACCCGTTTTCTACCACTCTGTTTAAATGTTTTCATTTCTTTGTCCTTGTTCTTAGGCATTAGTTGTTCTATGTCTATGGGTGTGGATGTCATCTTACAATTTACTGCACTTGTAAGTGGAGGTTTGCTACTCTTATTTCAAGTGTGTTATTCTTGTTCCTGATCATCAAATCAAGATTATTTAAAAAGTCATGGCACTCATGCTCTACTGTAAATACTATATTCTTATGCATCTTGGGGGCTGGGAAACATAAATTACAGTACAGTACGATCCTCCGTTCATGAACTAGTTGCCTCTCGTGTATGTCTGAGCTTTGTGAAAGTTTTATGTGGCAACATGAATTTTCCAAGAAAGAGTTTTTTATGTTTTGGACAAGCATTAAGTGACTGTACCAGTGTAGTGCTCCTTGATGACACCATTTGAGCAGAGTTTCAACAATCATATTCAGGCCTCTAAAAGGTGCTCAGATGGGGGGAACAAACATTCTGTACCGTATTTAATGGTAAACCAACAACAGTCTCCGTCCAGCACCTCAAGCTAACTTGAAAGCTGCAATACCAGGAAGAGGAGGGCAACTTACCATCACTAGAAGATTCTACATCTGCATGTACTACAACTGACATGGGTCTTTGGTCTGACTGTTCTTCCCTCTGAGAAGAATTCGACTTCGACACCCTGTCACAATCACCACATATCGCCAGTGGCAGACCACACTATTCTTGCTAAGACCTAACTCTTGCCGCCCCCCCCCCCCCCCAATCCCTCTTTCCTACGGTATTATGTTCAGCAGTAGTGACCCAAACCTGTCCTATCCCCTGTGCTCAACACTTAAAGGGGGGAGGGGTGGGGGGTCTCTGGCAAGATCTCAATATGGATATACAAAATTGAAACTAAGAACAATTTAAAAGTATATATGTTTGTACTTTGAATGTCTTTGTTCTCCTCTCTTCATTAATGTCATACCATTTACTTCTGTTGCTAAAGCATGTGTCACATTGCGGATTCACTTACGTAAGAGAATGGTACAATTTGTGGTAACATTGCCCGCAAATTAGTATGCGTGCTCACCACTACAAATTACCCCACATATTTTATCAGTTGCTAGTCCGAAAACTATCTTTCCAGAAATAACTGTGTGAGGTTTCAGATTATTAATCTACTGAAGATACTTCAAACATAATTGGATATGAGGTAAATTTCGTATCGTGTTCTGTTGTGAGGGATTTTATATTCTTTATCTAAATGCAATGTCCCTACGATTCCTTCTGTTCTGTATGTGAACTCTGCCACTGTTCATTGTGTGTTACTCATGGTACGAACCTCACTGGTATGTAATGCATATTTCCCATTTCTCAGATTTTTTCAGATCTGGAGAAGTACTTGAAAAAGCAGTACTTGAAAAATTGGAAATCCTACTAAAAGAAACTACCAGGATGATTGACAGTGAGAAGAGAGCATTGAATAAATTAAAAAAAAAACTACAAAGGTATTTGGTTATCACATATTAGAGGATTAACTCCATGCTACCTGAGTGTAATTATGCTTTATGTAATTTCACTCTTTTATTATTGCCATCTTTCTGTTTGTTCTTAATACAGCTGAATCCATTGTTCAGTGCTGTTGTGATTTGGCTGTATATAATGTCCTTACTTTGCAATCTTAAGTGTATAGCAACAGAGTAGATTTCAATTTAACACATGTAAAAGAAACATGTCACATTTTTTTTGGTTTAAATGTCAGTCTTTTTTGCATGTTTACTGTTATGTTGCAACAGTTTGTAATGCAGGAAATGTCATAACTAGACCAGATTATATGTATCATAAAAACCTTAAAGTATGCATGTTTGTGTTGGTAACAAGCAGATGCGATGTGAGGGAATCGCAACGAAATAATCTATACGTACAGGACGAACTTTGAGATTTATCACAGGCAGAGCGGCATGCTCAAAAACTCCGTAATATTTTATTAAAAAGGCAACATACAATCATGAATTTTTTTGAACAGCATTGACTTTTAATTAATACTATTGAACCAAAGCATCATTTACAAATTATTTTACATTTTCTACTATTGTAAACATAAACAACGCAATACTGTTCCAAATGTCCGGTAGTAAGATTGTGTGTTAGATCACTCAGAACATTTTTATAAGCAGAAAAGGACCATTCTACATCAACTGAGGTAACTGGGCAGTATTTGAGTTTGGGTGCTATGTTGGCACTTACTACTTACGGTAAAAGTTCACCTGTCCCATTAATAAAACTATCAATCTGGCATAAGGGTTCAAAGCCTGGGTTATTGTTTAAAATGTTTCCCAATTTTTCTTTCAGCTTTGTTGGGAATACTTCTGGAAATGAGTAGTTCACTAGAATAATTTTATTCACTAATTGATTAGATACATTCGATGCCAGACTTTGAGTTTCAAGCTTTTTAATACTTGCAGGAATATGGGATAAATGAGTGCTAATCACAGCAACGTCCTTTTTAATATCAGAATCATTAAAGGCTTCCTTGCACTGGCAAACTGCCAAAGTCTCTGCACTATCGAAGTCGTTTAGTACCGCCCTAATGGCCTCAAAATGTTCATTTCAAAACAACACAGTTTTGGCCCACATACCCCAGTAAGCGACTACTTATTCAGGAGTTAAACATGCATTTTGTAATTTATCATTGTAGTCTTGATGCAAATATGAGCCTTTAGAAACATTTTCTCTGTGGATGAAATAAGTTCATTTACATTCACAAACTTGGAATGTACTTCTTCAGCAAGGCGATGTACTCCATGAGCAAAGGGCGTCACATGAATCAAATTGGGATAAAATACTTAGAGGGATTTTGTTACCTATCTGTCACTGTGGTGTCACTTTAGTTTGGCATCACTACTGGTCCTCCCTTCATGGGAACAAGCTCCAGGTTATTAAGCCTCTCCCAGCAGCTTGGACGACCTCCTCTTGGCCCTCTCTTCACGAGATCATTTTAGCTAGGTTGCGTATTGGGCACTGTTTTTTCTAATCATCGCCATTTGTTAGGTGGTGCTCCCCCACCATTTTGTGCTCATTGCGCTCAACCATTGGTGGTCCGCGATTTCCTGACGGGATACCCTTTTTAACCACTTACATTCTCATTTGCATTTTCCATTGGAGTTATCAGCCATTTTAGGAAACGACGTGCTGGCTATCGATGGCATTTTACTTTTTATCCGTCATAGCAATATGGTGAAGGACATGTAATCTTTAGTTCAGAACCTCAGTTTCTCTGTGGATATTTTACAGAGCTTCTTCCACATCCTTGTTTTTAGCTGTCTTCTCATCCATTGATTGGGATTAACATGTAGTTGCCTTTAACTCCTCTCTTTGTCTTAGTGTTCTACAGTTCCGATTTGGGTGTGTATGACCCTAGCTGTTTTTGTGCGCTAAAACAAAGCAATAACACAAAATAGAGTAATGTGGACATGAATGAGCATGTTTATTACTTTATTCTCAGTGACCAAATGTTACCATTTCTTTAAACTATCCATAATGAAAATGCTGTGGACACATGTGTCTTCTGAGACACAGTTGTTTTTGCAGGGTTGCACTTATGCATTCCTGGAGGTACCACATCACACCTTGACCAGCCAGCTAAATCAGCTGATCTTATTGCCATAGACTATGTTGGGCACTGAAAACTGAAGAAAAGAAAACTGGCATTCTACGGATCGGAGCGTGGAATGTCAGATCCCTTAATTGGGCAGGTAGGTTAGAACATTTAAAAAGGGAAATGGCTAGGTTAAAGTTAGATATTGTGGGAATTAGTGAAGTTCGGTGGCAGGAGGAAAAAGACTTTTGGTCAGGTAAATACATGGTTATAAATACAAAATCAAATAGGGGTAATGCAGGAGTAGGTTTAATAAGGAATAAAAAAATAGGAGTTCGAGTAAGCTACTACAAACAACATAGTGAACGCATTATTGTGGCCAAGATAGACATGAAGCCCACGCTTATGACAGTAGTAAAAGTCTATATGCCATTTAGCTCTGCAAATTAAGAAGAAATTGAAGAAATGTATGATAAGATAAAAGAAATTATTCAGATAGTGAAGGGAGATGAAAATTTAATAGTCATGGGTGACTGGAATTCGATCGTAGGAAAAGAGAGAGAAGGAAACGTACTAGGTGAATATGGATTGGAGGTAAGAAATCAATGAGGAAGCTGCCTGGTAGAATTTTGCACAGAGCACAACTTAATCATAGCTAACACTTTCTTCAAGAATCATAGAAGAAGGTGATATACATGGAAGAAGCCGGGAGATACTGACAGGTTTCGGATAGATTTATATAATGGTAAGACAGAGATTTAGGAACCAGGTTTTAAATTGTAAGACATTTCCAGGGGAAGGTGTGGACTCTGACCACAATCTATTGGTTATGAACTGTAGATTAAAACTGAAGAAACTACAAAAAGGTGGGAATTAAAGGAGATGGGACTTGGATAAACTGACTAAACCAGAGGTTGTACAGAGCTTCAGGTATAGCATAAGGGAACAATTGACAGGAATGGGGGAAAGAAATACAGTAGAAGAAGAATGGGTAGCTTTGAGGGATGAAGTAGTGAAGGCAGCAGAGGATCAAGTAGGTAAAAAGACGAGGGCTAGTAGAAATCCTTGGGTGACAGAAGAAATACTGAATTTAATTGATGAAAGGATAAAATATAAAAATGCAGTACATGGAGCAGGCAAAAAGGAATACAAATGTCTCAAAAATGAGATCGACAGGAAGTGCAAAATGGCTGAGCAGGCATGGCTAGAGGACAAATGTAAGGATGTAGAGGCTTATCTCACTAGGGTAAGATAGATACTGCCTACAGAAGAATTAAAGATACCTTTGGAAAAAAGATAACCACTTGTATGAATATCAAGAGCTCAGATGGAAACCCAGTTCTAAGCAAAGAAGGGAAAGCAGAAAGGTGGAAGGAATATATAGAGGGACTATACAAGGGGGATGTACTTCAGGGCAATGTTATAGAAAGGAAAGAGGATGTAGATGAAGATCAAATGGGAGATATGATACTGTGTGAAGAGTTTGATAGAGCACTGAAAGACCTGAGTCGAAACAAGGCCTCGGGAGTAGATAACATTCCATTAGAACTACTTACAGCCTTGGGAGAGCCAGTCCTGACCAAACTCTACCATCTAGTGAGCAAAATGTATGAGACAGGCGAAATACCCTCAGACTTCAAGAAGAATATAATAATTCCAATCCCAAAGAAAGCAGGTGTTGTCAGATGTGAAAATTGCCGAACTATCAGTCTAATAAGTCATAGCTGCAAAATACTAACGCGAATTCTTTACAGACGAATGGAAAAACTGGTAGAAGCCGACCTCGGGGAAGATCACTTTGGATTCCATAGAAATGTTGGAACACGTGAGGCGATGCTGACCCTACGACTTATCTTAGAAAAAGATTAAGAAAAGGCAAACCTACGTTTCTAACATTTGTAGACTTGGAGAAAGCTTTTCACAATTTTGACTGGAATACTCTTTCAAATTCTGAAGGTAGCAGGGGTAAAATACAGGGAGCAAAACGCTATTTACAATTCGTACAGAAACCAGATGGCAGTTATAAGAGTCGAGGGACATGAAATGGAAGCAGTGGTTGGGAAGGGAGTGAGACAGGGTTGTAGCCTCTCCCCGATGTTATTCAATCTGTATATTGAGGAAGCAGTAAAGGAAACAAAAGAAAAATTCGGAGTAGGTATTAAAATCCATGGAGAAGAAATAAAAACTTTGAGGTTCGGTGATGACATTGTAATTCTGTCAGAGACAGCAAAAAACTTGGAAGAGCAGTTGAACGGAATGGACAGTGTCTTGAAGGGAGGGTATAAGATGAACATCAACAAAAGCAAAACGAGGATAATGGAATGTAGACAAATTAAGTTGGGTGATGCTGAGGGAATTAAATTAGGAAATGAGACACTTAAAGTAGTAAAGGAGTTGGACTAAGATTAATAATTAGTGTTTCTTCTGACTACCAGATACAGACACATAGGTCATAATCGTTCAAAGATAACCTAAATGTGATAGCGTGCAAAAATTCCAAGCTTATGGTGCTAGAAGAAGTTGGTGATTTTAACGTGCCCAAAATCTGTTGAGAAAACTATGCATATGTTAATAGCGGTAAGGACAAACAGTTTCACAAAGTAATACTGCAAACTTTGTCTGACAGATGCCTCAAACAGGTAGTCCAACAACCCACAAGTGAAAGAAATATTCTAGACCTAATTACAAAAATACCAATCTGTTTTCACCAGTGAGAGGAATTAGTGATCCTTATGCTTTGACAGGAACAGTTGTTTTCAAAGGCAAACAGGTCATCAAGTAAGCTGTGAGAGTGTCTGTGTTTTGTCAAAGTGATAGTCACCATCAACTTTCGTACAAGATGAACTGAGAATATTTACTCCACACTTTGCACACTCAGAAAGACAGTGTTAAAGTTGAGATGTTACAAATTGTGATGTGTATAATTACTGTATGTTCCAAGTAAAGTAATAAGATGAATGGCGTAGTGGTAATCTGTAGAACAGAATGAAAACAGCGACTCTCGCTACAAGAGAGATTTCAGAGATGCTGATAGAGAAAAGCTTGTTAAGAAGACCATTTGTGAAACCTACAATAATTTTCAGTCATATCCTGGATATTACCAGAAAAACCTAGGAAGTTCTGGTCATAAAGTCAGTGAACAGATACAAAATTTCTGTTCAGTTTCTCGTGAACTTGTTTTGGGTCGAAACTGAAGACATCTCTAAGTTCTGCATTTAAAAATGTATTCATGAAAGTGAATACTTCTGTACCAATGTTCGAGACCCACACGGATTCATAAATGAGCAATATTGATATTAACACCCCTAACATTAATTTTTTTTTCAAAGCTATATTAGTGAACAGGGCAACAGGCTCTGACTGAATTCGAGCTCTGAATATGATCAAGAATCACTTATGTGACAAGTAGTCGTGTGAGGGAAAAGAGCACAGGTCATTGCAGTTTACAATCTGCACAGATTCACAAAGAAAGAAAAACCAGCACTTCTGTGAAACACAGCTTGCTTTATTTGTACAGAACATCTTGCAAACAATAGATGCTTTTGAACTGATAGGTTGTATGTTGCTAGATTTCCTATGGGTGTTCTGCTCTGCACCACATCATCAGTTAGTAATCAAGATAGTCATACAGAGTATATGGGTAAGTGTGTGGTTTGCTGGAGGCAAAATTTGATGAATTGATCCCAGTGTGATACACTGGATGGTGAATGCTCCGCAGGAACAAAAATACTATTGGGTCTGCCCAAAGAAGCATAATAGTACCTTTAATGTTTTCAATAAACACAAACAATTTATCATATACAATCAGCAGCACTATAGGACATGGTTCCCACTGAGTCAGCATGATATGCAAGACAATAAGCGATGCAAATCACTTACGTGACAGAGAAGCAACCTGCAATATTGGAGTGCATGGTAAAGTAGTCAGGTTCACACAGGGATCATAGCAATACAACACTGACGGCTATCTGTGTCATACCACCCAGGGCAATGCAGAGTGCTGGTTGCTTCACATAAAAATGTCATATGGTACATGGAATGGCAGGAGAAAGCCAAATTTAGTGTCACCTGACGTGCCTCGAAAAAAAATGCTTTAGTAAATGAAGGGAAGCTACATCTACCTCCATATTTAATTTCTCATTAAAGCTTGTGTTTTGTGCATAAAAAATTAAGGAAACTATTAGGTAAAAAATACTGATTTTTTTCATATTTTTTAGTCTCACATCATCATCATCATCATAATGAAATGGTTTTCTTTTCACTGTTGACCGTAGTTATTGCAATGCTTCAAAGTTAAGTAACCCACTGTGCATATTTTGGAAAGTCAGTGAAAAAATATAGTATCCAACCATTTAATGTTTTGACACACTTTAGATCACACTTTTCTTCATATGAAGTGCAGCTAACATATTGGAATTGTGAAGATGGAAAGAGAGCCACACCTTTTTAAGTCTCAAGTAATGGGTGAAATATGTTGGGGGTCGTCTGCAACACAGTTGATAGTGATGTGCCCCACGTGAAGCTAATATTGCCTGCTATGCAGTGCTGCCATGCGTTTTTCTTTGTGTATGCTGCCGATACAAGCTGAAGCATTCCCATCCATATGGGCTTTCAAGCTGAAAAGATGCCTGTTCCTGTGCCTTTCACAACTACTGTGCTGAATGTAGCCAACATGTCATTCACATGGGAGGACTGATCGATGACATCGTATTCCAGGGCAGATGTGATCAGCTTGGTGTGGAGGAACATAGGAACATATTGATGGGAAAAAAAAACCATAAGTACATGCTGTGGGATCTGTACCTTTGTTTTTAATTCCTTACTTCCATTAATCGGGTGGGTGCAAAACGAGCAAGCTCCAGTTTCAGTACAATGAACATGTTGGTTGACATGAAATTCGTCAACAGCTATTTCGATGAGCAGCTGAGGCTACAGTTCACATTTAACTGTTGTTTTAAAATTCTATCATGGAACCTAATAGAATATTACTCAGAAAGGTGCACACCTTTCTTCTTATCAGAGGCGGTACTACATACGCACCAGACATCTGTGAATTATTTGAACAGTTTTATTTTTCTTTTTGCTCTTTTGCTGCAAGTAAACAACCGTATAAATATATGAACACAGATATTTTCATGGCATGGTTTGCTCCTTCCCACATCCAGAAGATGGAGTGTTACACAGAAAATATATTACCTTAGTTAAGGGTCTTCAAATGTACTATAGCACAGTAGTGTGATATCACTGACGTGAGACTGCACTACAACGTGCAGATGGTCTGGCGAATCAACCTTGCGCCACACAACAAGCACCTGTACATCAGTAATTACTTCACACCTATTGATGGTAATGTTACCCAAAGAAGAGGATGTGAACCTAGGCAGTGTATATTCTCCCAACATATAAAAACACGAATTTTTGTGCATTTGGGAAAGGACAATAAACTATTGTGTAAATTTTCTTCATATTTATAATATAAGTAATAAGTAAATAACATAATTGTAATACAAGTAAAGTGCTTGCTAGTTTACAACAAAGGTCAGGGACAAGCATTCTTCTTATTGAGACTGTCAGATTGCACATGTCACTTTATCTTTTTTGGGGGGGAGAGAAACACTGAAATGAAAAGACGTTGGGAGCTGATGATGCTGACTGGATGTTTTTCAGTCTGTACCTCCTGATTTCAGGAAACATTATGACAGGTGTAAAAGAGATCTAAGAGCTAAATTCCACTTACTTATAAATGAGCAACTGAATGAAGCTGGGATGGATACTTCAGGACTTTCATTGTAGTGGGCTTATGGGCTTCATCCATTTCTTCAAATACATTTCTACCACTACACAGAGTTCACCACACACTGCTATACTACTGATGATGATTGATCTGTTTTCAAATCCAGCAGCGTTTCTTGTACAGTTGTTTTTCTTCATTTCCCACTTGGCTCAGAAACCATTGTCCTCAGCTTATTTTGTATTCATATTTTTACAATAGTGCTACCTGCATATCAATTCGTCTCACTTTGTTTTACAATTTTAACCATTTCTGGTGGCACAAACAACAAAACACAATCATAAGAGTTGATCTGCTGTCATGAGGACCACATACGCCTGTTGCTTCTCAGAAGACAGGAAATACAGGACAAGCATCCACAGTACTCTGTGCAAGTTCATTGTCTGACCAGTTCAACCTTTTCATCTTCAGCTGTTAGGCATGATAAATCAGCTTAGCAAATTACATTGGCCATGTGCATATGTAGAACTAAAGCCCAGTTTTAAAAAGGTGAAAGAAGCTATGGACCACTACTCAGAATGGTGTCAAATCTGAATGGAATATTGTCAGAGGAGGGGGGGGGGGGGGAGGGGGGAGAATGTTATGGAAAAAAATTAACAAAAATTTTACCACTAAATGGTGCTGTAAGTGGCAGAATATTCAAAATAAGACATGCGGTACATGGCAGTTTCTCAGTTTGCTTGGACACTTGGCACGACTGTCTCAATGTGCGATAACGTGCTGCTGGTAAAGCTCATTAAATGAGCAGTGACTGTATACCAGTAGCTCTGCAGAGGCTCTGGACACTCCATGGTGTGAAAGAAGGCATTGTTCCAGTGTCTGCCAAGCGTCAGGAGAAAAGATTATGAAATTCACAATGGCAGGTCTTTTGACGTGCAGTGTGGCAGGATGAGGAAAACAATTGATCCGATGTCAGTATAAGATGCAACTGCAGCATTATATGAAAGATCATGCGGTGGTGCGTAAACAGGCAGTTCTCACGGAACTGCCCGAACTTTGGACATGATTGTGAACATGGTTCGTAAAATTCTATAAACATCCTACATTGCTGACCACACAAAATTACTCTTGTTCAAGAGTTGCTTCATGCAGACCAGCCAGTAAGACAAACATTTGCTCATTAATTTCCTGCTTGATGGAAATGGACAGTGAATGCCGATAGAATGTTCTATGGACAGCTGAAGCCCATTTCCATCTCCGATGACATGTCAATACATATAACTGCAGAGTAAGGGTAACAGAAAATTCACTTGCACATCAACCGGTACTGCTTCATTCTGCAAAGGTGTAGGTTGACAGCATCATTTATTGCAGAGCCATGTGGTGTTTTTTTTAAAAAAAGGAGGTATGTCCAGTTACCTGTACCAACACTGGTAAATGCTAAGAGAGTATCGCACACCAGTCATCCCAACCTTTCAACAGTGTGGATGTATGGGTAGCATTATTTTTATGCAAGATGGTGCTCGGAACATCGCAGAACCAGTGAAGCAGCAGCTGCAGAGGCATTTCAGAAATGCTAGAATTACCAGCTGTTATTTCCATACATCCTGGCCATACAGATGACATGATTTTAATATATGTGACTTCTGGTTGAGAGGGTTATCTGAAAGATGCTGTGTTCAGTGCTCCAATTAAAATCGTAGCCAAATTGAAGGCAAACAGGATAAACGCCTGGTTAAATGCTCAACATTCATAAATGAAGAAAAGAAAAATTAAGCTGATATTTTGTATCAAGAAAGGTGTTTTGTAACACTTCTTCGTTAGTGGTTGTGTAACAAAGTTGAAAAAGCTACTTTGAGGGTTAAGCGATAGTTATTAGGTGAAATAAATTTGACTGTAAACATAACCTTTTACATCTTCAATAAGGTCAGTTCTTGGGTTAGTACATAATGAAAAAAGAAAAACGCTCAAGTTTAAAAGTAATTTTTGAAATAAATTATATTTTATTTTAAGTAGTTAGCCTGTAGGTAGTATTAATATACTATACTACTGCAAATTTAAAAAAAAGTTCTCAATTAGTTTCTTGATCTTCGTAAGATGAAGAAGAATTATGAAGTTCCAACTCTGCCTTACAACTCCTTGCTGACTACTGGGTTCCTTTCCATTTTGTCTTTGATTGGACTGTTCACTGTGGGTTTTTCCTTGGGTTCAACAGCTTAGCTTTGCATTTCTCTCTGATTCACATCATTTCTTTCTTTACTGTGGACACATCCAAAAATACTGAAGGAATGCTCTGTAGCAGAAGATGTAAGTGGTATGCCCAGAATTTTTATGGCAACTTGTGTTAATTCATAAGTTACTCTTAAAAAAAGGATTTACACAATGACTTTTGTCTCCCTGAGGGTGTGTACCCCCCACTCCTTCCCACACATTGTCTGGACCAAATTCCTTGTTTATCTATAATCAGCCAAGTTCTCTCTAACCTGAATAACATTTAGTCCAGTGTTCTTAGCCGTGCCACAAACAAAAATTGTTGGATCAAGCATCTCAGTAGGGTTCAGTTTACTGCCTTGTACTACTGGATCAAGATGATTAGCTGAAAGGTGAATAGAAGACACAATGAATTTCGTCCTAGCTTGAAATTTTGATAACACTGACTTCTCTTCTGCAGATTGCAATGTAGAAGCCGGTAGTTCCTCAATGAGTACTTCTTCGAACTTGTTGAACTGCGTGACTATTTCGTGAACTTGGGGCTTAATTAACTGTGAAGCTGTAATCAAATGAATGATTAGGTTCATGAGCTCTGTCATTTCTCTACCCTCACCCAGAAATCATCATCAGAACACTCTTTATTTCGGCTGCAGGTATGACTGTGCCTTTTTGTTTTAAGCTAAGGTTTGTAAGTCAACTTTGTTTGAGTGCAAACTTTCCAGACCAAAAAGATGGCACCCCAGCTTGTCTTTCCTGGAAACTACAGTGAAATCCTATCTTTCAATATTTTTTCAGCTGATATTTCATCAAACACCACTTGTTAACTGTGGCTGTTTTTTGCTGTTTTCACAACTTCTTTAACATTTACCATGAAAATTTTGATTGTTTGACAGTCTAAAATTCTAAACACAACCAGTTTAATAGCTGCTGGGCACCCAAGTGGAGCAATGTGAGGAACTTACTCTTTCAATATAACTTTAATATTTACAGCATTGTCACCTTTCACCACCAGAAACTTCTCTGGTCCATACTTCTCCAAAACACTTATGATAAGTTGAGCAAGGTACTTGCCCTTGTTGCTATCGCTTTTAGCCAGTTACAAACACTCAAAAAGTGTTTCAGGCTTTGAAAGTATGAACTACTTAATAGATTTATTTTCGAGATTGCTCCAATGATCATACTGCAGATCAAGATTTCTTGCTCCTCTAGTTGCTTATTTATATGACAGTGCATTTCTGCGCCTCTGAGTAAGTAGAGAATAGCCAGTATCTTGGACGTAGCTGGGAGGGTCTGATTCTTTCGAAAAAATCTACCCAAAGTGGATGTTCCACCATAGATAAGAGAGATCCAATGACAAGTATGGCCTTGGTGAGGCTTTGACTCATTATAACCTGGAAAAAAATATGTAAAATGCCATATAACAAAGTAAACTGTCAAGCTAAAACTAAAAAGCATACAGCTGAAAAATCAAACAATTTGCTAAAAATCTTGCCACCCCAAAAAACTAATATTAAAAAAATTACAGCTGTCTGGAAAAGAAAATAAAAGTATCGCAAGGTCAACATTATTTTCGAGAATACCAGATAAAAAAATATAATGTTTAATCTGCAGTATTAATTAAAAATTGTTATCTGTTTAAAGTAAACCTCATATTTTGTTTTTTTAAACTCCGAAAAGCATTTGGATGGATAGTAGTAGGCCTAATGAGGCTAAAGCAGCCTCATTTTTTAAAACTCCACCCTAGCCTACTAATATTAGTGTGTTTTAAATATTTGTACTTACATTGCTTCTAGTGCAGTGAATATAGGATGAGATTCCCTTTGGAGTTGAGGGTGAAGCAGGTTAGGGACGAGCTCACCAGATGAGCTTGATTTAAATGATCCTACTGAGCTTGGCCCTGACATGTTAAAATCTTCCATTTCAGCCAACAAGAGTTTGTAAGTGCTGTTTCTCTGAATAGGTTTTTCAGCCCCTGTACCTAACTTACCCACTTTTTCAAATACAGAGGGCTCTCGAAACACTTTTTCATATGCTTTCCCATTCTGTTGGAATGTGAAAGTTTGCATTCCTTAAAGCAGTATTTTCAGGACACTCCTTTCCCTTTTAAACTGAAAAATTCCAAACAGGTCCTTTGTTTCTTAACTATCTTGCAATTGGTCAATAGCCTATTGTCTACAACACTTTAAATAACTCAAAGACAAGGTTACGTTGCTCCTCGCTCAATCACAGACTTGAACGGCTATTGGACAGTCAGACCAGTGTTGCCAACCCATGTCTGGTCATCCTGAGTTAAGTTTCCTGTAATTTCTCTAAATAACGCCAGGCAAAAGCAAGGATGGTTCCTTTGAAAGGGCATGATCAACTTCCTTCCCCAGGTTTTTCTAATCCAATGGGACTGATGACCTAACTGTTTGTTCCCCTCCCCTGACTCAACCAACCAACCAGTGTTGCAAATTCCAGTTAACTAATTAACACACAGAATTGCATGAATTACGTGTAATTACCAGCCACTTACTCAAAATTCCATCTATTATTTGCAGTTACAGCAATAGCACTGTTTATTTGTAGTAATTGGTATTACAGATAAAAAAATTTTATCCATGATGATTTTAATTGGGGATGTTTCGTGTGCTGATTCACATTCCATGATTCCAAGAATCACAGATTCTCTGGGAATCGACTAGTATTGGAATTGAACAATTCCAGCATCTTGGGCATCGATTCTTTGTTGTTAAATCTTTTTTTTTTTTTGTTTTTTTTTGTTTTTTTTTTTTTTTTTTTGTTCTCATTTATCTTCACAGCAAAGCAGTCATGCAGAAGTATGTAAAGAAAGGGGCAAAATAGAAAACTACAGTCTGTCTCATATGTCGCTTCAGCTGATGATAAAACCATCTCCTTGTGAAAACAGTTTAACATTTAAAAATATGTTAATCATCAAGAAACACATGCCAGGTGTTTGATAGTCCTACATTCAGTAATAATTTTATCAATACTGATTCTTCAATAATATTTAGAGACTTGACAAGGACCATAAAGTGTTACGTTACAGAGTGATGACATAAGGACAGTGTTTTTATACCGGATTATCAATAACAGTGGTGTTAAATGGTGTGCGTGTGCACGTGTGTGTGTGCACGTGTGTGTGTGTGTGTGTGTGTGTGTGTGTGTGTGTGTGTGTGTGTGTGTGTGTGTGAGAGTGTGTGTGTGTGTGTGTGAGAGAGAGAGAGAGAGAGAGAGAGAGAGAGAGAGAGAGAGAGAGAGAGAGAGAGAGGGGGAGGGGGGGGGGGCTGCATGTCACCAACATGTGTCGTTCGTTGGAGCAGCAAGTTGGAACTGTAGTTAAAAAAAAATTTTGCTGCTGCTCTCTTCTCTCTATCTGTTCTTAAGTAATTTCTTAGTATTAATGGCAATGAATGATACGTCTAGGTTTAAGTGTGAGCATTTCCTAATTTTTAATAACAGGATTATCATCCCATTCCTTACTTTAATTGGTAAATTGCACATTCTAGCAGTAAAAACTTTAAAAAGTACTATTGTCATAAATTACCAGATTTTGGTCATATAAAACTGCTTTGGGCAAATTACTGTGGAAATGTCCATTTATAAATATCCATTCCACTGGGCATTTGCCTGGCCATCATTGCTATGCACATTACGCACTACAGTTGGTTTAATGAGCAATTCACACCATAGCCATTGTATTGCAATTCATCTGTCATTTGTTGCCTAACCCATTTACAATATGACACTAACAGTGGCCTCAGTGTGAAATTCCGTTCACTTTTGACATCATTCTGAGCAGAGCTTCTTTATTTTGCAGTGTTTCAAAACTAGATCGTAAATTATAATCATCCTGTATATAATAAAATTTATTTATTTATTTATTTCTCTCTCCCCTGCCAGAGTGAGACTTTGGCTATGTTGGCAAGCTTTTAACTATCTAAAACAATGAGAAGAATTTTTTATTCACAAATGAATTTTGGCTATAATAAAATTTGGCTCTGTGGACACTATGTGAATAATTATAGTTGCCATTTTATTTTTAGTGTTAAAATTTAACATCACTAAAATAATGCCAGCTAAATTATCTCTAGTTTGCAGGCACAATCTGAATCATTCGACACCATCACGACTACAAGGCTTGAATCAGGTGAAATGAGACAGGCAGAGAATCTTGATAAAATTGAAGAACATCTGAACTCGGAGTTACAGAAACACAAGAAGGCACTGGTAATATTCTGAAAATACTTCACTAGTTATTTGAATCTGCACTGAGCTATTTACAGATAAGGATAATATGGTGTAGAATGCAGAGTAAAAGTAGAGTAGAAGCAATTTCATTAAGCAGTCACTTGACAAAGAGGATTTCAATTCTGTCCAGTACTTATAAGTCACTAACAATGATCAGTTTTGTATCATACCTATTTTCTCTTTAAATGATCATCATCAATATCACCACAACCACCACCACTGCTGTACAGAAGTGCTAAAGTATTTGAGAGGGCCACGCACAGATTAACGATTTGGGGGTATCTTGGTGCTCAGTTCATATTTGAGCTAGAAATGTGGGGTGAAAATTTGCAAAATACGCACAATACAAAAAGACTGTTGGAACATTAGCTTTCGGTCAACACCACCTTTGTCACACACACACACACACACACACACACACACACACACACACACACACACACACACACAACTCGCACGCGTGTTTTGTCTTGTGGCTTTCTGCGACTCAGCATCTTCACTATGGGATGGTGAATAGCAATTATCCATTTCATTACAATGTTAATTTCCATCCTGAATTTCCCATTGTTTGATTTCACCCATAATGATTCTTTAGATGTGTCCAATTGTTGTTATATCTTATCATATTGCTCAACAGACTTTTTTATTCCTTGACCAAAGCACATATTTATTGTGTAACTGCTTTGAAGCGAGAGGAGTTACAATAGTAGTCCAAATAGTAACGTTTTGCAGCACTGTCTGCCATTCTCCTTTACTTGTTGTTATCTACATTAGGAACAGCACTCGATTTGGATACTCCTATCCTTATTATTCATTTATTAACCTAGTAAGCAAGCTGAAAGCAAGGGGGAAGCTACAACCGTAATTTTTCCTGAGGGCATGCAACTTTACTGTATGATTAAATGATGATGGCGTCCTTTTGGGTAAAATATTACGGAGGTAAATAGTCCCCCATTCGGATCTCCGGCTGGGGACTACTCAAGAGGACGTCGTTATCAGGAGAAAGAAAACTGGCGTTCTACGGATCGGAGTGTGGAATGTCAGATCCCTTAATCGGGCAGGTAGGTTAGAAAATTTAAAAAGAGAAATGGATAGGTTAAAGTTAGATATAGTGGGAATTAGTGAAGTTCGGTGGCAGGAGGAACAAGATTTTGGTCAGATGAATACAGGGTTATAAATACAAAATCAAATAGGGATAATGCAGGAGTAGATTTAATAATGAATAAAAAAATAGGAGTAAGGGTAAGCTACTACAAACAGCATAGTGAACACATTAATGTGGCCAAGATAGACACGAAGCACACGCCTACTACAGTAGTACAAGTTTATATGCCAACTAGCTCTGCAGATGACGAAGAAATTGATGAAATGTATGATGAGATAAAAGAAATTATTCAGGTAGTGAAGGGAGATGAAAATTTAATAGTCATGGGTGACTGGAATTCAAGAGTAGGAAAAGGGAGAGAAGGAAACATAGTAGGTGAATATGGATTGGGGCTAAGAAATGAAAGAGGAAGCCCCCTGGTAGAATTTTGTGCAGAGCATAACTTAATCATAGCTAACACTTGGTTTAAGAATCATGAAAGAAGGTTATATGCAATGAAGAACCCTGGAGATACTAAAAGGTATCAGATAGATTATATAATGGTAAGACAGAGATTTAGGAACCAGGTTTTAAATTCTAAGACATTTCCAGGGGCAGATGTGGACTCTGACCACAATCTATTGGTTATGAACTGTAGATTAAAACTGAAGAAACTGCAAAAAGGTGGGAATTTAAGGAGAGGGGACTTAGATAAACTGAAAGAACCAGAGGTTGTACAGAGCTTCAGGGATAGCATAAGGGAACAATTGACAGGAATGGGGGAAAGAAATACAGTAGAAGAAGAATGGGTAGCTTTGAGGGATGAAATAGTGAAGGCAGCAGAGGATCGAATAGGTAAAAAGATGAGGGCTAGTAGAAACCCTTCGGTAACAGAAGAAATATTGAATTTAATTGATGAAAGGAGAAAATATAAAAATGCAGGTTCGAATCCTGCCTCGGGCATGGATGTTTGTGATGTCCTTAGGTTAGTTAGGTTTAACTAGTTCTAAGTTCTAGGGGACTAATGACCTCAGCAGTTGAGTCCCATAGTGCTCAGAGCCATTTTTATAAAAATGCAGTACATGAAGCAGGCAAAAAGGAATACAAACGTCTCAAAACTGATATCGACAGAAAGTGCAAAATGGCTAAGCAGGGATGGCTAGAGGACAAATGTAAGGATGTAGAGGCTTATCTCGCATTGGGGTAAGATAGATACTGCCTACAGGAAAATTAGAGACCTTTGGAGAAAAGAGAACCACTTGTATGAATATCAAGAGCTCAGATGGAAACCCAGTTCTAAGCAAAGAAGGGAAAGCAGAAAGGTGGAAGGAGTATACAGGGTGTTACAAAAAGGTACGGCCAAACTTTCAGGAAACATTCCTCACACACAATAAAGAAGAGATGTTATGTGGACACGTGTCCGGAAACGCTTAATTTCCGTATTAGAGCTCATTTTAGTTTTGTCAGTATGTACTGTACTTCCTCGGTTCACCGCCAGTTGGCCCAATTGAAGGGAGGTAATGTTGACTACGGTGCTTGTGTTGACATGTGACTCATTGCTCTACAGTACTAGCATCAAGCACATCAGTACGTAGCATCAACAGGTTAGTGTTCATCACGAACGTGGTTTTGCAGTCAGTGCAGTGTTTACAAATGCGGAGTTGGCAGATGCCCATTTGACGTACGGATTAGCATGGGGCAATAGCCCTGGCGCGGTATGTTTGTATCGAGACAGATTTCCTGAACGAAGGTGTCCTGACAGGAAGACGTTCGAAGCAATTGATCGGCGTCTTAGGGAGCATGGAACATTCCAGCCTATGACTCGCGACTGGGGAAGACCTATAACGACGAGGACACCTACAATGGACGAGGCAATTCTTCGTGCAGTTGACGATAACCCTAATGTCAGCGTCAGAGAAGTTGCTGCTGTACTAGGTAACGTTGACCACGTCACTGTATGGAGAGTGCTACGGGAGAACCAGTTGTTTCCGTACCATGTACAGTGTGTGCAGGCACTATCAGCAGCTGATTGGCCTCCACGGGTACACTTCTGCGAATGGTTCATCCAACAATGTGTCAATCCTCATTTCAGTGCAAATGTTCTCTTTATGGATGAGACCTCATTCCAACATGATCAAATTGTAAATTTTCACAGTGAACATCTGTGGGCTGACGAGAATCGGCATGCAATTGTGCAAACACATCATCAACACAGATTTTCTGTGAATGTTTGGGCAAGCATTGTTGGTGATGTGTTGATTGGGCCCCATGTTCTTCCACCTACGCTCAATGGAGCACGTTATCATGATTTCATACGGGATACTCTACCTGTGCTGCTAGAACATGTGCCTTTACAAGTACGACACAACATGCGATTCATGCATGATGGAGCTCCTGCACATTTCAGTCAAAGTGTTCGTACGCTTCTCAACAAGAGATTCCGTGACCGATGGATTGGTAGAGACGGGCCAATTTCATGGCCTCCATGCTCTCCTGACCTCAACCCTCTTGACTTTCATTTATGGGGGCATTTGAAAGCTCTTGTCTACGCAACCCCGGTAACAAATTTAGAGACTCTTCATGCTCGTATTGTGGACGGCTATGATACAATACGCCATTCTCCAGGGCTGCATCAGCGCATGAGCGATTCCATGCGACGGAGGGTGGATGCATGTATCCTTGCTAACGAAGGACATTTTGAACATTTCTTGTAACAAAGTGTTTGAAGTCATGCTGGTACATTCTGTTGCTGTGTGTTTCCATTCCATGATTAATGTGATTTGAAGAGAAGTAATGAAATGAGTTCTTAACATGGAAAGTAAGCGTTTCCAGACACATGTCCACATAACGTATTTTCTTTCTTTGTGTGTGAGGAATGTTTCCTGAAAGTTTGGCCGTACCTTTTTGTAACACCCTGTATAGAGGCTCTATACAAGGGCGATGTACTTGAGGACAGTACTATGAAAATGGTGGAGGATGTAGATGAAAATGAAATGGGAGGTATGATACTGCTTGAAGAGTTTGACAGAGCACTGAAAGATATGAGTCGAAACAAGGCCCCGGGAGTAGACAACATTCCATTAGAACTACTGGCAGCATTGGGAGGGCCAGCACTGACAAAACTGTACCACCTGGTGAGCAAGATGTATGAGACAGGCGAAATACCCTCAGACTTCAAGAAGAATATAATAATTCCAATCCCAAAGAAAGCAGGTGTTGACAGATGTGAAAATTTCCGAGCTATCAGTTTAATAAGTCACAGCTGCAAAATACTAACGCGAATTCTTTACAGATGAATGGAAAAACTGGTAGAAGCCGACCTCGGGGAAGATCACTTTGGATTCCGTAGAAATGTTGGAACACGTGAGGCAATACGGACCCTACGACTTACCTTAGAAGCTAGATTAAGGAAAGGTAAACCTATGTTTCTAGCATTTGTAGACTTAGAGAAAGCTTTTGACAATGTTGATTGGAATACTCTCTTTCAAATTCTAAAGGTGGTAGGGGTAAAATACAGGGAGCGAAAGGCTATTTACAATTTGTACAGAAACCAGATGGCAGTTACAAGAATTGAGGGGTATGAAATGGAAGCAGTGGTTCAATCTGTATATTGAGCAAGCAATAAAGGAAACAAAAGAAAAGTTCAGAGTAGGTATTAAAATCCACGGAGAAGAAATAAAAACTTTGAGGTTCGCCGATGACATTGTAATTCTGTCAGAGACAGCAAAGGACTTGGAAGAGCAGTTGAATGGAATGGACAGTGTCTTGAAAGGAGGGTATAAGATGAACATCAACAAAAGCAAAATGAGGATAATGGAATGTAGTCACTCAAGATGGCGCCGATAGAAGAGTGTTGCGACACATCTCAGTCCTCAAAAAAGGTTAAATTAAATTGTTAAAAGAAATCATGTAGGGAATGTTCGAAGCGCGTCATGAAAGGCATCTTTTGTGTGAAGTGTAACTACTGGTTTCATGAAAAATGTGCGAAAGTGAATTTAAAACTCATAAAAGACGAGTTTTCATGGTCGTGTCCACATTGTTTGCGTATTGAGACGGCTGAACTCGTAAGCACCGTGAACTCAAAAGAAGAAATTATTAAATTGCTTCAAAGTGACATTGAAGCGCTGAAGGCAGAAATTTTAGCATTGAAACAAGAAAATTCTGAACTGGTTATTGAAAGAAAATCCTGCGTGTGTAGAAATCAACCCATTACTGAACGAAGTGGCAAACATCTGCATTTGTGTAATACGGCGAATAATACCACAGAGAACTCTGTCAGTGAAACAAGTGGTAAGTATAAATGGAAAACAGTTTCCTATAATAAGGACAAACGTAAAAGTGCAACAAACAAAGATGATGACAAAAACAGATTTTCTGTTAATAAGTGATTCTATATTAAAAAATGTTGTTGTGCCGGACTGCAAGGTCGATGTTCGACCTGGAATCCGATCGCATCAACTCAACAAACATTTTAAGAATGTATTGTCCACGAAAAGAAACATGGGCGAAACTGGTAACAAAACTTTAAGTACCGACGATTACAGAGGTGTCTTAATCCACGTGGGCACAAACTCCATCCGCAGTAACAGTGAGGAAGAAATCGTGAATGAAACACGGAATCTGATTAGATCGGCGAAAACTGTATACCCAACATACAGGCTGGTAATTAGTGGAATTATTCATTGAAGATCGGTAAGTGATACTTACATCAACAGGATAAATACTGGCATTAGCGAACAGTGCAACAGACTCGGGCCGCCCGTGGTGGGCGTGCGGTTCTAGGCGCTCCAGTCCGGAGCCGTGCTGCTGCTACGGTCGCAGGTTCGAATCCTGCCTCAGGCATGGGTGTGTGTGATGTCCTTAGGTTAGTTAGGTTTAAGTAGTTCTAAGTTCTAGGGGACTGATGACTACAGCAGTTGAGTCCCATAGTGCTCAGAGCCATTTGAACAGACTCGGTGCACTATTCATTGACCCAAACAAATTCTTAAACTGCAAGTGTCTGAGAAAAGACGGCCTGCACTTGAATAGATTAGGCTCTGTGAACCTTAGTAAAATATTCATAGACGTGTGTAAAGCCGGTCCACACGCAACGATCTGTCTGCACAGACATCGGCGCAGATGTCTGTACATGCAAAAGATCGCTGCAAATGTGGTGTGTTCACACGACACAAACCCCAATCTACTACTCGCCCGCCATCTGTCGGTGTAGAAAAGAAATATCAGTGGCAAGCGACTACACTCCCCGTAAACTTCAAAAATGTAATTCAGTTATTTTGAAATATAGAAATGGAGGAAGTTCTGTTGTGGTCTGTGTTCGCAACTTGTGTTGCAAAAAACATTCAGACCAACCGCAGGAAACAGAGAAAGCGGTCAAAATGGTGTAGACCGGGCTGCTATAGCTAAAGCAGTTTTCTCACGTAAATTTACTGCGAGAGTTGCAGGGCGAACCTAACGACTGGCGAAATTATTTGCGGATGGATGTCGAAACTTATAATTATCTCTTAAAGCTTGTAACCCCTCATATTATGAGAAAAACTACTTGTATAGAGAAGGGCAATTTCTCCTCATGAACGGCTGGCGGTAACATTAAGATTCCTAGCAACAGGAAGGAGCTACAACGATTTGGAATTTTCAACTGCAATATCGAAACAAGAGTTGAGTGAAATAATAACTGCTAATTTTTCAATTAGAGCATTGTATGCTGCTGTCTTTTTGTCTCGGTCACTATATTCTTTACTTTAATCTTCCACAAACATGGGTGGTTTCTATATATTTCAATAAATTCACTTACAAACTCTCTAGAACACTGACGCGTATCGGCCATGTTAATGCCCTGTGCGCACAAATACAAACACTAGACTGAGCAAACAGCTGTTTCGCGCCAGATTTACGGCGATCTCCTGTCCACGCGCTCCAACTTGTCTGCGCAGATGTGGTTTGAACCCACAGATTTGAGAGGTTTCGCTCAAACCTCCAACTCCAACTTCCAGGTTTGCACACACCTCAGGTTGGTGCAAATCTTCTGTCCACACGCAATGATCTGTTTGTGCAGATGTAATGTGCGCAGACATTTGCGCAGACAGATCGTTGCGTGTGGACGGGCCTTAAAGTCCTAAGAAGCAAGGGAAACTAATTCATTGTGATAGGGGTGACAAAGAAAAAATTCAAACTGAAAATAAAAAGTTTAGGGACCAAACAAAGGATGCATGTGAAATAACTAAAAGCAAAAATGATTTATTGATGCGCTGGAATATAAATGGCTGAGGGGCAGAACTACCAAACCGTAAATTCTCAAAAATCGATGAACTAAAAATTATGCTTTCAGAATCCGTAAATATTAAAATAATCTGCCTAAATGAACACTGGTTAACAGTAGATAGTATAAAAGTACTAAATAGTATTAATTATTTTAAGGTAGCTGCTAGCTTTTGTAGAATAAGCAAATCTCATGGAGGCTCCTGCATTCTTGTCAATTCTTCCATAAGTTATACAGTAAGAGAGAGTTTTAATTATTTAATTTAAGAGAGCGTGTTTGAAAGTTGCTCTGTAGAACTATGTGATGTGAATACACTGGTTATAGCAATCTACAGAATTCCTGGATGTGCGGTAACAAAAGTGTTTTTAACCAAATTCGAATGCCTCCTGAAAAAACTCCAGAAAGAAAGTAAGAAAAAAGTTGTTATAGCAGCAGACTTCAACTTAAATGTCTTAGTTGAAAGCAATGATTCCACAAAATTTCATGACTTAATCCAGAAATCTGGTTTCAAGCTAAATTTTTCTGAAGGCGCTAGGGAAAACAGCAGATCAGTAACCTGCATTGATAATATTATTACTAACTACAAGTTTGACAGTGGAAATCAGCACAAATACTGCTTAAACTTGGGTATTTCAGATTACTCAGCTCTGTTTATTGAGCTCCCAAAAGCAAATAACCTAAAGCCTCCAGAAGTGTGTATAAAAAGGGATCTCAGTAAAAGTAAAATGGATTTATTCCGCAGGAAATTAAGTATAATAAGCTGGCCTGTAGACTACAATAGTTAAAGCTCGATAAACTATGACAAATTCTTAAATTGTTTCTTAGAGGTTTTTAATGAATCATTTCCTCGTAGATATAAGCAAAAGAAAGTTAATGGTAAACTCAAATGGATTACAACAGGAATAAAAATCTTTAGTGCCAGAAAGAGAGAGCTCCACAATGAGTTAAAATCAAACAGAAATCCAGATTTTGTTATGTCAAACAGTATAAAGCTGTATTTAGGAAAGTTGTAGCGGCAGCTAAAAAAATGGCAAATAATAAATTCATACAAGAACACAGAAATAAGACAAAAGCAGTGTGGTCAGTTGTTCACTCTGAACTAGGAGCCAAAGTAAAAATTCATGAGATTTTGAAAATTAGACATGAAAATGAAGTTATAGTAAACCCTGTTCAGATGTCAAGTTGTTTCAATGAATTCTTCCTAAATGTAGTAAGATCGGATGTGGATATGACATTCTATCAGGGCATCACAAATTTGGAAAACAGCCAGAACACATTTTTTAAACAATTTGAAAAAATAGCCCAAAGGGATGTGGAAAAGGAAATATTGTCTCTAAAAAACAAAACCTCACATGGGTGGGATGAAATAACATCATCTGTAATCAAGTATGTGTACGATATTATTTCCCAACCACTGTCAACTATTATAAATCAAGCTTTCCAGAGGTATTGAAATATCATGAGATCAAACCTCTATTCAAGAAAGGATCGACAGAAGATATGGGGAATTACTGCCCTCTCTCTCCTTGCCGGTCTTCTCTAAAGTGTTCGAAAAGATTGCAGCAAAACAAATTAATAACTTTCTTACTGTAAATGATATAATTTTTAAAAACCAGTTTGGATTCCAACAGGGTAAATGCACTGTGAAGGCTATAAATGAGTTTATCCAAAAAATATGCTCCACGTTAGATAAAGGGAGAAAGGTCACAGGTATATTCTGTGATCTGACTAAAGCTTTTGATTCAGTGAACCATGCATTACTCCTCCAGATGCATAGAATCAGAGACACTGCTTTAAAATGGTTTAGCTCTTACCTGTCAGGTAGGAAACAAAGAGTAATTTTAACTTCAAATGGAACCAATTATTCATCAGACTGGAAAACAGTTCCCCAAGGAGTCCCACAAGGTTCGATATTGGGTCCCTATCTGTTTCTTTTTTACGTAAATGACCTACCACTTGCTATTGATGTTCATTCAGTCTTATTTGCTGATGATACATCAGTTCTAATTGAAAATGAGGCATCTGAAAATATTCCAGAAAAAGCCAAAAATACTTTAGAAAAACTTGAATCTTGGTTCTATCAAAATGGACTAAAACTAAATGTAACTAAAACCAAAATGATGCAATTTAAAGCTAAATCAGTAGAAAGGAGTGAAATAAAGATAACTTGCAATGATCAGGATATCACAGAAGCAAACCACGTGAAGTTCTTAGGCCTAAATCTAGACAAAAATTTAAATTGGAAGGTACACATAGATTACTTAGCAAATAAACTAAACTTAGCATTTGCAATGTGTATTTTGTCAGGTGCCACAAACATGGATACCAGAAAGATAGTTTGTCACTGCTACTTTGAGTCAGTTATTCCTTATGGCATAATCTTCTGGGAAAATTCAGCAAATGTCACTAGGCTCCTAGTATTACAGAAGAAAGTAAATAGAAACGTGTGTTGCAAAAAAACGGGAATCCTGTCGACCTCTGTTAAAAAATTTAAAAGTACTATCTATCCCCTCACTTTACATATATGAGATGGTGGTGTTCCTATATAGAAATCAACGTACACTAGACACTTTCCATTTTGACCGCAACTACAGCACTCGCCACAGAGATAACTTCAAACTTCCAACACATCATTTAAAACTTTATGCCCAAACGCCAGAGTATATAGGATTAAAAATTTTCAATAAAATAAAAGGCAGTAATATATTTAAAATGGAGATTGGTTCACTGAAAAGATTGCTCTTCACTCTCCTGGTGGAATTGTGTTATTATTCTGTCGATGAATTCATTGAGGACAGCTTCACAATCTGAACACAGGGATTGTATTACATTTATTATTTTTTGTACATGTGTAGCTGTAAAATATAATGTAAACTTTTGTATTTCTCTTAAAAAAGAGAAAAAAGTTTCTTTTGTAAACCTTGACATGTCTCCTGAACATCAAATCAAATGATTTGAAAATTGTATGTAATGAGATGAATAAACCACATACCATGATTAAGTCGGTTGCTGCTGAGGGAATTAGATCAGGAAATGAGACACTTAAAGTAGTAAAGGAGTTTTGCTATTTGGAGAGCAAAATAACTGATGATGGTCGAAGTAGAGAGAATATAAAGTGTACACTGGCAATGGCAAGGAAAGCGTTTCTGAAGAAGAAAAATTTGTTAACATAGAGTATAGATTTAAATGTCAGGAAGTCGTTTCTGAAAGTATTTGTATGGAGTGTGGCCATGTACGGAAGTGAAACATGGACAATAAATGGTTTAGACAAGAAGAGAATAGAAGCTTTCGAAATGTGGTGCTACAGAAGAATGCTGAAGATTAGATGGGTAGATCACATAACTAATGAGGAGGTATTGAATAGAATTGGGGAGAAGAGGAGCTTGTGGCACAACTTGATTAGAAGAAGAGATTGGTTGGTAGGACATGTTCTGAAACATCGAGGGATCACCAATTTAGTATTGGAGGGCAGCATGGAGGGTAAATATCGTAGAGGGAGACCAAGAGATGAATACACTAAGCAGATTCAGAAGGATGTAGGCTGCAGTAGGTACTGGGAGATGAAGAAGGTTGCACAGGATAGAGTAGCATGGAGAGCTGCATCAAACCAGTCTCAGGACTGAAGACCACAACAACAACAACAAACCACCTAGTAAATAAACAGAACCACTAGTAAATCAGAGAGGTTCAAAATGTTTTGCGTCTTTGAGTCAGTCAGAAAATGAACAGTATTCTACTTGTGTAGAAACTATCAATTGCACCTCCTTCCTCACAAAGCTACTTCCTAACAGCTATCCACTTTTCACAGCAAGAGTGTCCGTATATATACTTGCATTTAAGTGTAGGTCTTCCTTCCTTTCTGCACCTACCCTATGCGTTACACAGTATATGTGTAAGGGTACATCGTCTTGCTCACTGTTATCCCCCCTCTTTCCTCCTATATTATGACTTAATTTACTCCTACATTATTGAAGATCTATACCTGATTATTAAATTCCTCACATGCTCCCTCTTAAGACATCAGATGCCACATAAGCATTGATGGATGCTTTGCTGTCAAATGTGAGGCTCTGCTGTGGCCTCGTGACATTCGGTGTTTCATGCTCCTCTTCTTTTCACAAGCATTAGCAAAGCATATTTTTGCCAATTTCAAGCATATTGTGTTGCTGTGGTTCTTAATGACTATGTGGATCTCACCTCGATGTAAGCAGGTCATTCAACACTTTAAATTTGATGCTTTTCACCCATCCTCTCTCTGCCACTCTTCAGCATGATAGCACTAACATGCAGCATCCATGTAGTTAGATTTGGACCAGGGGAAAAATTACTTCTAATGTACACTTTCTCTGGTTTCATAGTCACATTAACCACCCATATCTTAGAACCCATTTGTCCAAATACTGATTGCAGATGTTAACATTCTGCAGACTATTTATGCTAAAATTGATAATTATGAGAATGTCTGTGAGGAAAGCGCAGTCTCTCAGGTGTAAGTGGAATCTTATATCCTCATTATATTGCTACTTAAGTATATGCAGTGAAGTATTATTCAGAAAGTTATTATCTGCAAGTATTACACAGTTAAGTCCTTAGTAAGAAGTATGCTAACATCCTGTATTTGCAAATATCTTTCATATAGGTATGACTACCTTAAAACAGAAACCAAATAATTTTGTTGTTGAGCTTACTCTGAAATTTTCCATTGTTGCAAGGGAACTGCAAACAGCATTGCAAACTGTGCAAGTGTTATTACACATGCATCAGTATGTATAATTTCTTCACCTGACATAAATATTTGTTGGTATATTTTAAGCTCCAATTCAGCTGACTGCCAATGTAATACATGTATGTACAGGGTAATCAGTCGTTAATACAACTGCTTTCGTGGCATGCAGTTGACTAGCGAGGCCAACTGCTGTGCCCGTGGTGTGGGTGACTGGAGCTTCGCAGTAAATATATTATGATCTGTTGCATAAGTTACTTCTAATGTACGTAACAAAAACACAAAAAGGAAAGGTAAATTACTTAAGCATATTAAGCGAGGAGATGCTGGAACTGCCTCCAGCATATGTCACCTGCTTAGGTTATTACTTTTTACACTCTGTAGTTGCCTCTGAAAAGCAGCAGTTTCTTCAGAAATGTTAGTTTTAAATTTATCTTAAGTGTGTGGATCTGATTTGTGCACTTCCTCTTTTAATTCCCCCAGAGATGAAAATCGCAGGGCCAACGAAGAGGCCTAGTTGTTAGTAATAACTCTACCGTGAAACATCCTATGAATTTCCTGTAATGAGACATTGGCTATATTTGTTGTCACAGAATCCTTCTGAAAGATCATGAAAGTGAAAGTGCATTCCCTCTGTTAGACGAAATAAGGCCACAAAGCCCGCATCTCGTGGTCGTGCGGTAGCGTTCTCGCTTCCCACGCCCGGGTTCCCGGTTTCGATTCCTGGCGGGGTTAGGGATTTTCTCTGCCTCGTGATGGCTGGGTGTTGTGTACTGTCCTTAGGTTAGTTAGGTTTAAGTAGTTCTAAGTTCTAGGGGACTTATGACCACAGCAGTTGAGTCCCATAGTGCTCAGAGCCAAGGCCACAAAGGGTTCATTTTCCTGGAAAAAAAGGGGACTATTATTCTCTCACCGCTAATAGTGCACCACATGTACATATTTTGGCTGTGCAAGGGTTTCTCGTGTATTATGTTAGGCTTTCCAGAACTCCAGTAACGGTTATTTTGTGAATTAACATTTCCACTTGGAGAGAACTATGATTTATCCGAAAAGAAAGTTAGGTGAGGGTCAATTTCTCAGTCATGAACCCTATTCAAAATTCATTCACCATTCCATAACCTTTTCGCATGGTCATCCAGTTTATGTTCTTGCACTGCTGTTATTTTATAGGACTATAACTTAGCCATTGGAAATTCCCATTTTGTGACAAATGTCGAACTGATTTTCTAGGAAGCCTTTCAGAAAATGCCCAATGTTATCCCAAGTTTCTTGTGTGAGTACTGTATGTGGTTGTGTGTTTCCTGTCAAGAAAATTCCAATTTCATGAAATTTATTTATCAATGGATGAATCATACGATCAGGAACTTGAGCATCAGGAAATTGCTCTTGAAGTAATCTCCTTACTGCATATACTGATTCTGTATGTAGGTATGTACATGGGTATGAATTCTACATGAACAGTCTTTGGTGAGTAGAATAAGTGTATTTCGTAATTCGCTTGAAAAACTTTCACTCAGTGCACTGCATCGCATCAC
Organism: Schistocerca cancellata; assembly: GCF_023864275.1. Taxonomy (NCBI): domain Eukaryota; kingdom Metazoa; phylum Arthropoda; class Insecta; order Orthoptera; family Acrididae; genus Schistocerca; species Schistocerca cancellata. Next base: position 258,166,442 of record NC_064634.1, read on the forward strand.
CTAACAAACACATGGTACCTACGAAACAGTTCTACATAAAGGCCTCACAGTGAATGGGAAATTTACTCCCCATCAGCGCCACTGCTGGCTGGCTGCCAATGGGGCAAAATATCCCTGAAAGGTGGGTGCATGAAAGTTTGATCACCCTGTATAATACGAGTACCTCAAACAGTTAATGTTATTTATAACTATTTATTCCCATCATGTACAATGCTAATATATTTTAAGAAATACAGTTCTGTTCATAACTTCATCAGTTATCATTACAGACTGTTTGATTCATGATCACTAGTCCAACACAAAATGTGACATTGTCGTCGATATTTAATATGTATATTGATATGTGCAGTACGTTAAAAACATCTGCAAGAGAGGGCAAAACAGCTTTGCATACTGGGGTGTTAACGAGTGTCCATTTAATTAACCATTTTAGTTAAGATAATGAAAGAAAGTATAATTTAAAGAAGATAGAGTAGCAGGGGAAGAAGTAATGTAAAGAACCTTTAAGGCCTTATACTTACTACACAAAAAAAAAAAAAAATCACATTTATTTTGAGCTCAGCTGAGGTCTCGATGTTAAGTTACATACCTTTTTATCACGTGGTATATAGCTCCTTTTCTTTACCATTTCGTGAGTCTATAAGAACCACTGCTTTTGCATGCGGGACACCTGTTACCTACTATAGACTTCCATATTGGTGAAAGTAGTTGTTGATCTCTTTCATTATATTGGAACTAGAATGGTAAGCTTTGATGAAAACTGTATCATCCACTCGGAAAATAGGCACAGGAGCATTACATCCTAAATTGTGCTTGTTCCTTCAACTCATTCCACACACACACACACACACACACACACACACACACACACACACACACACATACTGACATATTGTCTTTGTCTCTTAATTCTGCTATAAGCCAGTTTATTAATTTTAGTAAAGGTTCTCCAACATTTTCCCATGCCATAAACTCTTTAAAACTACTACTGACATTGTTTTCCATTATCAGACAGCTATCTGTTTGACATGCCTACATCCACAAAATATCCCTACACAGTTACAGTAGCAGCGTTTACCACTGTTAAAGAACATAGTTTTACATATTTTGACCAACATTCAACTGCTAAAAATACATGGTACTCCACCTCTACCCTCACTAAAGCTCTGAATACATCCATTTCTGTTAAATCATTTAAAGCTTTTGGTGTTACAGGACACCTTTGAGAACTCTCTTGACTATTATCTTCTTTAACCTTCTAACATAATTCACACATTCTTAAAACTCTCTTACTTCTCTACTTAAACTCTTAAAGTTATAAAATTTTATCATACATTTAATGTTTTTGTATATTGAAATATCAATATCCCTCATGTAAAAACCTAATCACATCCTGTGACACTATTCAGGGAATATGTAACTTCCAGTGAGATGAGTCCTTGTTCATGCTCTGAAACAAAGTATTTTCACTCGCTAACCAACTCTTCTTATGTCTCCAATAATATTTCTTATTCATAGAAACTGATAATACCTCCAAAATATTTACCAGCACTCGATCCTTGTTTTATATTTCTAGACAGTACCCTCATATTATTATTAGTATAACTGACAGTCATGGGAGTGTGTGTGTGGGTGTTTGTGATTGTGGGCTTGAATGTGTGTACTTTTACTAGAAAAAGCCATTGTGAATACTGTTTCCTGTTACATGTTTCTGTGCTCCACACATCAGTTCTCTAAATACTGAGGTGACAAAAATCATGGGTTACCTTCTAATATTGTGTCGGACCTTCTTTTGCGTGGCGTAGTGCAGCGACTTGACATTGCATGGACTCAAGAAGTCTTTGGAACTCCCTTGCAGAAACGTTGAGCCATGCTGCCTCTATAACTGACCATAATAAATTGTGAAGATGTTGCCGTTGCAGGATGTTGTTGTTGTGATCTTCAGTCCTGAGACTGGTTTGATGCAGCTCTCCATGCTACTCTATCCTGTGCAAGCTTCTTCATCTCCCAGTATCTACTGCAACCTACATCCTTCTGAATCTGCTTAGTGTAGTCATCTCTTGGTCTCCCTCTACGATTTTTACCCTCCACACTGCCCTCCAATGCTAAATTTGTGATCCCTTGATGCCTCAAAACATGTCCTACCAACCGATCCCTTCTTCTAGTCAAGTTGTGCCACAAACTTCTCTTCTCCCCAATCCTATTCAATACCTCCTCATTAGTTATGTGATCTACCCACCTTATCTTCAGCATTCTTCTGTAGCACCACATTTCTAAAGCTTCTATTCTCTTCTTGTCCAAACTAGTTATTGTCCATGTTTCACTTCCATACATGGCTACACTCCATACAAATACTTTCAGAAACGACTTCCTGACACTTAAATCTATACTCGATGTTAACAAATTCCTCTTCTTGAGAAACGCTTTCCTTGCCATTGCCAGTCTACATTTTATATCCTCTCTACTTCGACCATCATCGGTTATTTTACTCCCTAAATAGCAAAACTCCTTTACTACTTTAAGTGTCTCATTTCCTAATCTAATTCCCTCAGCATCACCCGACTTAATTTGACTACATTCCATTATCCTCGTTTTGCTTTTGTTGATGTTCATCTTATATCCTCCTTTCAAGACACTGTCCATTCCGTTAAACTGCTCTTCCAAGTCCTTTGCTGTCTCTGACAGAATTACAATGTCATCGGCGAACCTCAAAGTTTTTATTTCTTCTCCATGGATTTTAATACCTACTCCAAATTTTTGTTTTGTTTCCTTTACTGCTTGCTCAATATACAGATTGAATAACATCGGGGAGAGGCTACAACCCTGTCTTACTCTTTTCCCAACCACTGCTTCCCTTTCATGCCCCTCGACTCTTATAACTGCCATCTGGTTTCTGTACAAACTGTAAATAGCCTTTCGCTCCCTGTATTTTACCCCTGCCACCTTCAGAATTTGAAAGAGAGTATTCCTGTTAACATTGTCAAAAGCTTTCTCTAAGTCTACAAATGCTAGAAACGTAGGTTTGCCTTTTCTTAATCTTTCTTCTAAGATAAGTCGTAAGGTCAGTATTGCCTCACGTGTTCCAACATTTCTACGGAATCCAAACTGATCTTCCCCGAGGTCGGCTTCTACCAGTTTTTCCATTCGTCTGTAAAGAATTCGCGTTAGTATTTTGCAGCTGTGACTTATTAAACTGATAGTTCGGTAATTTTCACATCTGTCAACACCTGCTTTCTTTGGGATTGGAATTATTATATTCTTCTTGAAGTCTGAGGGTATTTCGCCTGTCTCATACATCGTGCTCACCAGATGTTGCAGGATGTCGTGCACAAAGTGACCTCTCTGTTATGTCCCAGAAATGTTCAATGAAATTAATGTCTGTTGACCTGGGTGGCCAAATAGTTTGCTAGAATTTTCCAGAATGTTCTTCAAACAAATCGCAAACAATTGTTGCCCACTGACATGGCGCAGTGTCATCAGTAGAAATTCCATCATTATGTTCGAACAAGAAGTCCATCAACAGTTCCAAATGGTTCCCAAGAAGCTGAACATAGCCAGGACCCAGTCCGTTCCATGTAATCATAGCCCACACCACTATGGAGCCACCACCAGCTTGCACAGGGCCTTGTTAACAACTTGGGTTCATGGCTTTTCTGGGTCTGCACCACACTCAAAGACTACCACCAGCTCTTACCAACTGAAATCAGGACTTGTTTGAACAGGCCACAGTTTTCCAGTTGTCTAGGGTCAGACCATTGGGGTCACAAGCCCAGGAGAGGTACTGCAGGTGATGTGCTGTCAGCAAAGACATTCGTGTTGGTCATCTGGTGCCATAGCCCGTTAACACCAAATTTCACCAGTCTGTCCTAATTGATACATTCATTGTACGTCCCACATTGATTTGTGCAGTTATTTCCTCAGTGTTGCTTGTCTGTTAGCACTGACAGCACTGATAACCTCACTTTTGGGCACCCATAAGATCCCAAAGTGCACACACACTGTTAGCATTGACAATTATGCAAACACCGCTGGACTTGGTCATAAAACAAAGTGTGTTGGCCAGTGCATTGTCCGTGGTGAGAGGTAATGCCTGAAATTTGATATTCTCGGCATGTTGACACTGTGGATCTTGGAGTGTTGAATTCTCTAATGATTTCCAAAATGGAATGTCCTAGGCATCTATCTCCAACTACCATTCTGTGTTCCAAGTCAGTTAATTCCCGCTGTACAGCAATAATCATGTCGACAACCTTTTCAGATGAATCACCTGAGAAATGGCAGCTCCACCAATGTACTGTTCTCTCGCACCTTGTGTATGTTATACTACCTCAATCTGTACATGTGCACTTGGCTGTCCCATGACTTTTGTCACCTCAGTATTGGAGAGTGGCTGCCTATCCTTATTTTGCATATATTAGTCTAAGTAATAGACAATAGGTTTAAATCTAGCTCCAGGGCCTACCATTCTTCTTTCGTTATTCATGTGTATATATAATTTAAAAAAAGCATCAAGCACTATGTTCAGTAAAACTTCAACATAATTCATTTCTATCTTAAAATCCTGTAGAAAGGAGACCTATCACATCAGACTCCTGTACAGCAGCCTATTCTCCACCACGAATGCAAATGCTTGGTGATCTCTACATATTATTATCTTTGAACTGCAGATTAAAGTTGGGAGTTCTTGCAAACGCCAAACTATAGACAATAATTCCTTTTCAATAGCTGTATAATTTAGTTAAAGTTTGCTAAGGCCTCTACTGGCAAAAGCTGTAGCTCTGTGTTCTTGTTCATGGCCCTTCTTTTTGAAATAATTCATAACCTAATTGATATTCTGATGCATCCATGGGTAAATTAAAGGCTTAGCGTATCTTTGGACACGTTAAAATCTTGGCATCGATAGGGCTTGCCATTTCCGCTGTGGTGTTATCCCAAATCCACTTAGACCTTAGTTTCAGTAGGCATAGTAGTCACAAATTGTTGATCGCTTGTACACTTCAATAATGTGTATAGAAACTGGCTAAACCCAAAAATTAATATAATTGTTTCTCATTCCATGGATAAGGGACTTAGTTTATTTCTTGGTTTCTTTCCGGATTGGGTTGAATCTCCTTTATACCCACCATATACTCCAGCAACTTTGAATTCGTGCCGTCCTGCCAGCTTTGTTGTTATTTGTTTTCCTTGCAATCTTCTTAAAGTCCTAATCAGTAATACACAATCATCCTTACATGTATTAGAAACTAGTATTAAATCATCTGCATATATAATTAGTAGGTCTAGTAATTCACTACCTAAAGACTTGTCCATAGTGTAGATAAAAATATGCTGCAGGCATGTTCAACCCAATAGGTATTACTTTAAACTGACAATATTTCCCTTCAAATGGGAATACTGTGTAAGGTCTGGATTCTTCATGTGAGAATACTTGCCTGTAGATACTGGTTAAGCCCACTCAGCTAAAGAAATTTGACTCTTCAAATTTTGAGAATTCTTCTATACTGACAAGCTTATGCCACTTCACTTCGATCTGATTATTATAGTCTGCTCGTCTGACACCACCCAAACACTTCTTGCAGGTGTTTTCACCACTAATAACAACAAAGGATAATTTTATATGCTTGAGTTACCATTATTGATCATTTGTATCTCTTCTTGTATTGCAGATCAAAGAATTATGGATATTTGATACAGTGTACAGAAGAAAGGTTTTCGCCCTTTTACTTTAAACTTAAAGACATACTCATTAACAACATTTGATTTATCAGAAAGCCCCTTCTTTATGTGTTAGTAAGATGTTTTGCAAATTACATCTTGTGCTCTTGTGTCAGTATATTTGATTTTTGGGATTTTAATTTTATACGTATTAATAATTTTCCTTGTTGGGTTCTGATTCTCTAATTAGCTGTATCCACTAGATGCTCACATTTCACCATTTTAAATTCTTTTTTAAAAACTATTACATTATTTTTAACTCTGTAGGTGTCTTCTCTTTTCTGTATTAGTCTATCCTCATTAAAATCTAGTGGCACTTATTGTCAAGTAGTCAGTTTTTGCGCGCCACTATTTTTTTCTGTACACTAGTTTACTTTGGTTAGTTGTATGTTGCGAACAAGTGAGATTATTACTATACTAGAATTGAATTCTTATTAAATCAATATTTTTGTTACTGTAACTCAATAGAATGCACAACATATCCATCTCTGCTACAACTATCGTAAAAATGTTCTGAAATTATTTCTGTTATCAAAAATAATGAAGTTACCGTACGCAACGCTTAAAGAACCTTTAACCTTGCAGTGGATTTTTCGTCAACATTAATTATTAATCAGTGCCACGGCTAACACAAGAGCATGAGACTTATCATTACTAACCAGAAAATGATTTTTCTATAGCTTTTACCAGTCCATAATTTTTGCTTAGTGAGATCTCCTTTAGAAACAGGAAAATATTTTAAGTTTGACAGTGTTAAAGTTTACAATATTAGCAGCTCACGTCTGCCTGTGGCACAATGTAAAATCTGCTGCTTTGTACTCCAATCTTGAACTGCTGTAAGAAATAATTTTAAATTCACGTTTATTGTGGTATGATTGCCCGCCGTGTCAAAGCTCTGCACCATGAACACTACTTAAAAAACTGACAATGTCTTAAATAAATGGGTACAATACCAGGCAAGTGTTCTAATAACAACTTGTGAGTTCTCATTAAATAACTATATTTAAAACTAGAACAATAACAAGTTCACACACCTTTCTTTATAATCAGCGGTTAATGGCGTCCTGCTTACAATCTAGACAAATGAAAGCTACCAATGCATTAAACATAGCGTCACAGTTTCCTCCTCTCTGTGACTCCAAGAAGACGACGACGACGTTATTATTCTTACACTACTATTTATACAATGGCTGATTGTCATGAAATCTCTGAGTATTTTTTTACTAATTCTTTTCTGCAGTGGTTTCAGAACTAGCCGACACAGATATTATTTCACAAATCCAGTACTTTACAAATACAAAATATAACAATTGTCTCTATTCTATTATTATTCAGAGTCCACAGACGTAATCAATGTATGGTCCATTGATAGTGGCCGGTCCAAATATCTCATGAAATAAGTGTCAAATGAAAAAAACTACAAAGAACAGAACTCGTCTAACTTGATGGGGGAAACCAGATGGCGCTATGGTTGGCCCACTAGATGGCACTGCCATAGGTCAAACGGATATCAACTGTGTTTTTTTTAAATAGGAACCCCCATTTTTATTACGTATTCGTGTAGTACGTAAAGAAATTTGATTGTCTTAGTTGGACAGCTTTTTTCCCTTTGTGATACATGGCGCTGTAATAGTCACAAACGTATAAGTACGTGGTATCATGTAACGTTCCGCCAGTGCGGATGGTATTTGCTTCATGATACATTACCCGTATTAAAATAGACTGTTAACCAATTGCGGAAAAGGTCGATATCATGTTGATGTATGGCTGTTGTGATCAAAATGCCCAACGGGCGTTTGCTACGCATGCTGCTCGGTATCCTGGACGACATCACAAAGTGTCCAGACCGTTCGGCGGATAGTTGAGTTATTTAAGGAAACAGGAAGTGTTCAACCACATGTGAAACGTCAACCACGACCGGCAACAAATGACGATGCCCAAGTAGGTGCACATCAGTAGCAGACAAATTGCATGAGAATCGGGAATCTCAAAAACGTTGGTGTTGAGAATGCTACATAAACATCAATTGCACCCGTACCATATTTCTATGCACCAGGAATTGCATGGCGACGACTTTGAACGTTGGGTACAGTTCTGCCACTGGGCACAAGAGAAATTACGGGACGATGACAGTTTTTTGCATGCATTCTATTTAGCGATGAAGCATCATTCACCAACAGTGGTAACGTAAACCGGCATAATATGCGCTATTGGGCAACGAAAAATCCACGATGGCTGCAACAAGTGGAACATCAGCGACCTTAGCGAGTTAATGTATGGTACGGCCTTATGGGAGGAAGGATAATTGTCCCCAATTTTATTGATGGCAATCTAAATGGTACAATGTATGCTGATTTCCTACATAATGTTCTACCGATGTTACTACAAGATGTTTCACTGCATGACAGAATGGCGATGTACTTCCAATGTGATGGATGTCTGGCACATAGTTCGTGTGCAGTTGAAGCGGTATTGAATAGAATATTTCATGACAGGTGGATTGGTCGTCAAAGCACCATACCATGGCCCGCACGTTTCTTTCTGTAGGGAAAGCTGAAGGATATTTCCTATCTTGATCTACTGAGAACGCCTGACAATGAAACTTCCTGGCAGATTAAAACTGTGTGCCGGACCGAGTTTCTAACTCGGGACCTATGCCTTTCACAGGCAAGTGCTCTACCAACAGAGCTACCCAAGCACAACTGATGCCCCGTTCTCACAGCTTTACTTCTGCCAGTACCTCGTTTCCTACCTTTCAAACTTTACAGAGGCTCTCCTGCGAACCATGCAGGACTAGCCCTCCTGAAAGAAAGGATATTGCAGAAACATGGCTTAACCACAGCCTAGGGGATGTTTCCAGAATGAGATTTTCACTCTGCAGCAGAGTGTGCGCTGATATGAAACTTCCTCCACAGATTAAAACTGTGTGCTGGACCAAGACTCGATCTCGGGACCTTTGCCTTTCGCGGGCAAGTGCTCTACCCGAGTTCAAGTCTCGGTCCGGCACACAGTTTTAATCTGCCAGGAAGTTTCATATCAGCGCACTCTCTGCTGCAGAGTGAAAAGGTCATTCTGAACGCCTGACAATATGCGTTAGCGCATTGTCAATGCATGTGCGAACATTATGGAAGGTGAACTGCTTGCTGTTGAGAAGAATGTCGTTACACGTGTTACCAAATGCATTGAGGTTGACGGACAATATTTTGAGCATTTATTGCATTAATGTAGTATTCACAGGTAATCATGCTGTAACAGCATGCGTTCTCAGAAATGACAAGTTCACAAAGGTACATGTATCACGTTGGAACAACCAAAATGAAATGTTCAGACGTACCTACGTTCTGTATTTTAATTTAAAAAACCTACCTGTTACCAACAGTTCGTCTAAAATTGTGAGCCATATGTTTGCGACTATTACAGCACCATCTATCACAAAGTGAAAAAAGTGGTCCAACTAAAACATTCATTTTCTTTATGTACTACACGAATATGTAATAAAAAATGGGGGTTCCTATTTTAAAAAATGCAGTTGATATCCGTTTGACCTATGGCAGCGCCATCTAGTATGCCAATCATAGCACCATCTGGTTTCCCCCTTCAAGCTAGACAAGTTTCGTTCTTTGTAGTTCTTTCGTTTGACGCTTATTTCATGAGATATTTGGCCCGGTCACGATCAGTGGACCACCCTGCATATAAAAAAAATTGTAATGGCATAGTTATAAAGCATGTTTTACAAGAGACGTTATACCATATTTACTCGAATCTAAGCCGCACTTTTTTTCCGGTTTTCATAATCCAAAATACCATCTGCGGCTTAGAATCGAGTGCAAAGGAAGCATAAGTTATGAAAAATGTTGGTACGTGCCGCCACAACTAACTTCTGCCGTCGAATATATGTAGCGCTACGCAGGCATGCTCTGTAGGCACACAGATAAATATTGGCGCCAAAACCTCTGCGTCAGTAAATAAATTTAAAAAAAAAGTGGAAGACGAGCTTTTTTTCTCCGCCGCGAGTTTCGACCACTGCATTTTCATACATAATCCAATGAAGTAAATACAAATTCCGTATTGTTCATCTTCGAATGAAGCACAATTTCAGTGTACTACGAAAATCTGACTGGCAAGACTGTTTGGGATGTTTGTCAATATGGCCAACTCTAAGTTCTGAATTTTTTCCTATCTGTGAGAAGAGATGGTTGCTAATAGGAACCTGATGAAATTTGAATTACATACAGTATTTTCTTCACCATAAGAATAATACGAATATAAACATTTTGCCATGTATTCTTTCGTGTTTGCTGCTATCTCATTTAAATTCTATTTGCCTAATAAACTACGAAACTAGAGTGAGACAACAGCAAACGCGGAAGAATATACGTATCGTGTCATGTTTATATTCGTATTATTCTTATGCCTAATAGTGATACAGTCAGAAATGAAGCACGGCAAGTGACTAGATTTTTAAATCTAAGATGACTCTAATTTCTGTGCAGAATTTGATGTAATAAAGAAGCGGCTGCAAAGATTTTCAAACGGGGAAAAATTTTCGCCTAACTCTCGTTCAGAACATGTTCTATCATATGCAGTCTATTATTTGATTCTTGTTGATCATTATCAAAGAAAGCAGCAGTGTAAGTAACAACAAATAGCAGTCTCTTGCCATTGTTTCGCTAATGAGACGATTCCTCTCTCTCTCTCTCTCTCTCTCTCTCTCTCTCTCTCTCTCTCTCTCTCGCGGCAGTAGCGCGCACAAAAGCAAGCCATGCCGCGAGCCGCGACAGGCTGTAAATGCATGACACAATGCAGTAATGCATTTTCAGCTTAGTGACGCAGACACCTATAACAAAGAAAACGACACTTATCAGATCAAAGCAAAATAAGCTATCGACTCAAACCAGACGAAGCACGTGAAAAAGGAAGGGTACCCGTATAAATACGGACGGAGCGCCTGGCGCATAGCAATGGCTACGTGGTAAAGCTTAACTGCTAAGCTTACGACTCGAACTCAACTACTGTAGCTGTATCGTCATTCATTCGACCTAAATTGTGTCTCATATTACAATGGACCAACTTTGTTTCGATTTGGAGGTGCGGCTTAAAACTTTTCTCTCCCCTTGAATTTCGAGTCTCAAATTTCAGGTGCGGCTTAGATTCGGGAATTTTTTTTTTTTTTTTTTTTTTTTTTTTCCCTTTATTTCGAGTCTCATTTTTCAGGTGCGGTTTAGATTCGAGTGCGGCTTGGATTCGAGTAAATACGGTAATACCCCTGGCAGCATTTGACTAACGTTTAGAAATGTTCGGCAATATGCTGCCACCAATGTTCATTACATCATTGTTTGCCACTTTATTTTGGGAACATTTATCATTCACTTTGTCCACTCATTTGCACAATAGTTTGATTTACACTGTTTATGTCCTCTAACACTTCGCGAGGTGACCCCAATCTACTCGCAGGGTCATTATAGCTTTTCGGCTCCCCCATTTGGGCTCTGTGCGAACAGGAAACCTGGGAAAACTGCACCGGAGCCACGGTCATCCCGCCTGGTTCGTTATTAAAAGCAGTCTGATCATTTCACACAAATAAGTCTGATATATGTCAGATGTACATAAATGTCACACAAAAAAATTATTTGAAAAGAAAGATGATGAGACTTACAAACAAAAGTGCTGGCAGGTCGATAGACACACAAACATACACACAAAATTCAGGCTTTCGCAACCAACGGTTGCCTCATCAGGAAAGAGGGAAGGAGAGGGAAAGACGAAAGGATTTGGGTTTTAAGGGAGAGGGTAAGGAGTCATTCCAATCCCGGGAGCGGAAAGACTTACCTTAGGTACCTACCTTACCTAAGGTAAGTCTTTCCGCTCCCGGGATTGGAATGACTCCTTACCCTCTCCCTTAAAACCCAAATCCTTTCGTCTTTCCCTCTCCTTCCCTCTTTCCTGACGAGGCAACCATTGGTTGTGAAAGCTTGAATTTTGTGTGTATGTATGTGTTTGTTTGTGTGTCTATCGACCTGCCAGCGCTTTTGTTTGGTAAGTCTCATCATCTTTCTATTTAGATATATTTTTCCCACGTGGAATGTTTCCCTCTATTATATTCATATCAAAAAAATTATTTGTTAAGAAATGTTGAAACTTTGGTTCTTTTGTCAAATGCACCTTATACACTTCACTATATCAGTGATAACGTTTCAGTTTGTGTTTTGTGCAACCTAAAGTCACTCATTAAATAGTTTTGTAGTCACAAAATGACTGGCTTTAAGATTGTTCACTATGAATGTTCTATCATATTACATTATTCATTTCAATTTGTTTCACTAATGTAATAGAGGTATACAACATATACTATAAATGTTCTGAATTTACACATAACTATAAGAAAATGTCTTACATATGTTTATGTGTTTAGAAAATTGTTTTTATGTTAGTTCATTGGAAATGTAGTTAAAAATGTCCAGCTGAATGTCAACAATGGCGTATTCAACAGGCATCATGAAGTAATTGTTGTGTGGCGTCGGCTGGATTGCGGTGTGTGAATGCCCACTGGGGTCGATGCCTTGTGTGCCATAACAGCAGCGGCACGGTGGGGTGTGGCGCCTGCGCAGTTGCGCCCCGCGCAGAAGCTGACAGCTATAGCATTGTGTTGCTGATGTTTCCCACGAACAGCAGACTGGCGGCACAGCATTCCAGTATGGCTCTTCGCATGGAACTCCGTATATTCTGTAACAATGTACTGCCTTTATTAGTACAGGTTATTAGCTGTGGAAGGAATGCACTTGGTTTATTGTGTATTGTTCAGTAAGCCTTTGTTTAGCCGGTCTGCACAGTATGGTTTGGTGTGATAAAAGGTTTTCCATGGCTTCACAACTATATTGCCCCGTGACACTACTGTGGAGTTCATCACACGCAAGCTGTACTACACACTTCATTTATCCCCACGGCCGATGCGCTTCCAAAGCGTCCCTCAACATGCGAAGATGTTTTTAATCACACACACTGCAAGTGATTCTGTCGAGCAATGATTGTTTAGATCGTCTCTGAATGGATCACTTTTTCTCCCTTCTTTATATACAGTAACTTTATTATCTGATGAGCACTGCACTAAAACAGTTGTTCACTCAACACTTGAGTGATCCTGACGTATGTTGATGTAGTCTCAACAGTCATTTCCTGTCCCAGCTACACAATATTTCATCTTTCCTAAATGTTTATGTCCACAGTTAACCCTTTTTAAATACATATCAACTGATATTGCATAATCGTACTTATTCTTATTCATACATTGTGTCCGTGTCCACTGGATTACAATATGCGTTACACCAATTTAGTACTGTTACAGCTGAAACATGACTGCAAATGCAAAAAAGTGTGTGAATTTTGATACATGATTTACTTTTCTCCTTTTGGTGTAGCTTGCCCAGTTATCACCCTTTAGCAAACAGATTTTACTATGTGCATGACGGCCGGACTTGGGCGTTACCATAATTTCTCATGCATAATCTTTCCTATGGGACTACAGCGTAGCTACCGTGTGGAGAGAGTTTGGTTGCTAACCCGGCTAGTCACTGGTACGTGTACCAATTACATGGGCTCCAATTGAAGCTTTATCACATACAGAGTGTATGTTGCTTGAAATGGGGTTTGTCTTTAATTAAATCGGCTCCAGTGTCGTGCTCAGATCACTACTGGTAACCACGTGGCTGTATGTCATTGTTGTGTGCTACATAATCACTCTCAATTTATAGAGACTCTCTCAGGTTTCTTAATACTAACACAATTATATTTACTATATTACTTCATGAAATTTCCGTACTAGCTACACATGTACGCAATAATAAATACATTGATTCAGTAAATTATTTAGTTCTTTGCAAATGAAACATTGTTCATAGCTTGAAGAGATGATAGTGGTTTACCTACAATAATTGTCTGTAAGTAAATACTCAAATGACACATTATTGCACATTTTATTGATTTTAACTTCGTGCAATTAATAATTATTAAATGTTTTGCTGTCCTCAAAAAAAAAAAAAAAAAAAATAAAATAAAATAAAAAATAAAAAAAAGATATAAATTCATTCTTATAATTAAACACACACACATTCTAAAACACAATTGACATGATACTACATCTACTATTGACAAGTCATTGTATAAACAATTTTATGTCTTTTCTTGGATACAATCCCTTTATTTTCCCTGACTGAGGATATGCTGCTCACTCAAACATTTTCCTAATTTCTTTAGCCACTACTCCCTTCTCGACCAAGGGATGGAGTATGATGCACGGCAATACGTTTCATGGTGCATCACCTCAATGTGATAGTGGTACCCCTTTATTATCCCAGGGCGATCGGAAATTACCCTCTCATAATCCGATAGCAACTGCATTAATTCCTGTTTATGTGCATTGCTCAGTCTCAGATTGCTGTACTTTAGTCTGGAATGCTTCTACATTTGTATCGAAATCTTCATTTTCAGCATCAGGATAATAGAGATCCTTTACAGGTGAATAATCATCTAAATGTAGTACCTGAGGATTTGTACATTTAATGTTAATTCTATTGCAATACAGCACAAGTACTTCCTTTGATTTCAACATACGTAATACAACTCTTCTACCTTCATTTAGTATACTCAGTTTGCCCGAAGAAAGGTCAATTATTGCATCCCTTTCTAGTAGAAAATCGACACCCAGGATGCAGGCCACTTGTAATCCTTTCACAATGAAAAACGAGCACACTATGGCTTCGCCCTCCTTCCTTATCTCCATCTGCTCTGTGCACTAATGGCTCCAGAAACCTTACAGTTACTAACAGGGAAAGTCGCAGAGTGTTTTAAACAACTCCATACTCATAACACTTATTGAAGCACCTGTGTCGATAATCATGTTCACCTTAATATCACTGATCTTAGTCCCTCTTATAGCCTGCACATTTTCATTATTTACTTTAGAGCAGACATGTGGTTCGGTAAGGAATTCTTTCTCCATACGGATCCCATCATTACATCGCAGCATATGAATTTCAGGTACGTCGTTATTGTTCATGTTGCTCCTACTCCATCCCTCGGCCAGCGACAGAGAGCGTATCGTGGCCACATCTAGTTTGTTGGATGGCTTGCCTGTGAGGTACTTGGACGGTTTGTGTCCGTGACCTCAATTGTATGCACATTCTGGTTCACCGGTCGCCACGACTGCGCGATTGGCGCCTTTTGCGGTGTTGTCATAATGGTCACTACCTTGCCTTTCCAGGCTCGGTCTGTGATTTTGATTCCAGTTGCGATTTCCGTTGTTGTAATTGTTATGCCATTGACCTCTCGGATTTTTCCATCAATTGGTCCCTACCAGTCCGGAGTCATACCTGTCATCGAACCTACTCTTTTTATTGTTAGATGGCTGACCATAGTCGTTCTGACTCCTACCGTTATTGCCGTTATGTATGTACTCTTGTCGTTTATTGCCCCTGCCATTACCACGGTTGTGGTTTGGCATACTATTGTTTCTATCATTCTTATATCCTGACCCATAATTACGGGCATGATCAAATGCTGCCTTAGCGTCTTCCTGTATCAAGTGTATGGAATTGAGAACCGATAGGAAGTGTTCCATATTGTTCCCAGGTAGGTGTATCAGTTTTTCTTTGATATGGGTGGGCAGGTGAGATTTTAATAGCCTTATTATATTTCTGGGTGAGATTGGTTCAACAGGAACGAGTCTTATTTATATATTTCTCTAAATACTGCCTCAGGTTCCCAAGAAGGGCAGAGTATGGTTCCGGATTATACACTTCCTTTCTTAGTTGTTCTTGTACACACGGTGACCAGTACTTAGACAAGAATGCCTTCTCAAACTGATCATACGTAATGCAGCTGTCGGCTACTTCCGTAGCCCACAGTGCTGCATCGCCCTGAATGTACAGCATTACGTATTGGATCTTTTGTTCCTTGTTCCACACACAAGATAGGATATTTCTGAAGTTTTTTATAAATACTACGGGGTGTACTGATTTTCACTCAGTAGTAAAAGTTTGAAACTGCCTATTTTTAATTAAGCTCTCTTCAACCAATATTTTTGGGTTGTACTTGTTTGCTCCTTGCATGTAGACTGCGTGCTCTGATCTGATACTGCAGCTCTTCGCATTATCACCTAAAGATTCACTGTTGTTGTGTCAAGCAAAAGCCTGTGCATTGCCAAAAACATTGGCTGTTGGCGACATCGCTTCATGTTCAGCAGCCTGCCGCTCAGTGCTAATCCTTTCTCAAGATCAGATATTCGCTTCTTGATACTTACTTGCCACTGCAGAATATCGTCATTGAGTATCTGTCTGATAGTTTGCGTTTCATTTTGTACTTGACTACTTATTGTGCCATTGAGTGATTCAGAGTCTCTCTCTGCCATAGCTGTTTGAACCCTGGAATCGATCTTTTTGTCTATCTCACTATCTTTTGACTCTAACCAGGAGTTGAATTCAGTTTCAATCTTGGTAGCGTATTCATTTAACCTCCGTTCTACCAGTTGTGTAGCATCTATTTCGAGCTTTTCTAGTCGGTTTGCCAGAACACCTATTTCAACTATTACATTGATATTCGCCATTTGCAGGTTGTTGACCTGTACGCTTAGCTGCTGTGCGACCTTAGGTAGTGATTCGTGATTTTGCTTTATATAGGCAATCTCTTTCTACATAATTTCTAGTGACTGCATAAGTTGCTGGTCACGGTCCGTTCGCTGACGTTCATGTTCAGCTTGTTGGACAAGGAAGTTTTTAATTTCCTCGTCTCTCTCCTTTTGTTGTCGCACAAATTTCGCCTGGTAGTCAAGTATGCACTCTAATATTGCTTGCAGTGAATACCCACCAGGCAGATTACCACTCTCTGGTTCATGCCCTTTTGGTGGTGGTACACTCTTTAGCTACCTCTACTTGAGCATTGGTAGACGGTGGCACTACTTCTTGTGCCGCCGCCCCTGTATTTTCACACTGTATATCCTCAAAGAGGCTGCTGGTGCTAGTTAAGCTCCTGCTCCTACATCAACATCACTAACTAATTGTTGTTATTCAGAATCCATATTGATAGTGCTTTGGCTATGCAATTTCACCATTTTCAGAAACCAATAAGTAATTTGCTATGCCTACAGTTTTGAAAATTGAAATTTGCACACAAAATATGATAGTTTATCTACAATATACTACACAATGAAAATGATTAACTACGTTCAACCTTGTCCTGTTATATACATTATTAACAAATCATGTGCACACTAGCAATAAGAGATCACTTCACTGGAGTTGAGCTTCTACAAACAGGACAACTACACCATAGTCTTACCTTGAACTGATTTGACTTGGGGTTCCACTACCCCCAGCTTATATAGTTGTTACAGTTTCTTAGTAGTGCCAGGATCTTCTTGTGAAAAAGTTATTTACACTCATTAATACATGGCATAAATTATACAACACATACATACATTTATCACTAAATATATCCATACAACAATACGAAATTAAAGAAAATACATTAAATAGTTATTATCTCTCGTGGCCACTGCACGTTCTTGCCCCCACACTTTTGGACAACAATTTCGCACTCCAATATTTTTTCTGTACACTGATTTACTTTGGTTAGTTGTATGTTGCGAACAAGTGAGATTAATTATTATTGTACTGGAATTGGCTTCTTATTAAATGAATCATTTTGTTACTGTAACTCAATAGAATGCACAACATATCCATCTCTGCTACAACTATCATAATGATGTTCTGAAATTATTTCTGTTATGAAAAATAATGAAGTTACCGTACGCAATGCTTAAAGAACCTCTAACCTTGCAGTGGATTTTTCGGCAGCATTAATTATTAATCAGTGCCATGGCTAACGCTAGAGCATGAGACCATCATTATTAACCAGAAAATGATTTTTGTATAACTTTTACCAGTCCATAATTTTTGCTTAGCAAGATTTCCTTTTGAAACAAGAAAGTATTTTAACTTTGACACTGTGAAAGTTTACAACATTAGCAGCCCACGTCTGCCTGTGAAACACAATGTTAAATCTGCTGCATTGTACTCCAATCTCAAACTGCTCTAAGAAATAATTTTAAATTCACTTTTTACCTGACTGTTTATTGCGGTATGATTGGCATTATCAGATTTGAATCTGCCGCGGCGGCAGCTCGTTCCGCCGTGTCGAATCTCTGCACTATGGACACTACTTAACTGAAAATGTCTTAAATAAATAGGTGCAATACCAGGTAAGCTTTCTAATAATAACATGTGAGTTCTCATCAAATAACTCTATTTAAAACTAGAATAATGAAGTTCACACACCTTTCTTTATAATCTGTGACTAATGACATCCTACTTATAACCTAGACAAATGAAAGCTACCAATGCGTTAAACATAGCATCACAGGTTCCTCCTCTCTACGTGACTCCAAGAAGACGACAATGACATTATTATTCTTACACTACTATTTATACAATGGCTGATTGTCATGAAATCTCTGAGTTTTTCTTTACTAATTCTTTTCTGTAGCGGTTTCAGAACTCACCAACACAGATATTTTTTCACAAGTCCAGTATTTAATCCTTTACAAATACAAAATATAACATAATTGTCTCTATTCTAGTAACTGCATAGTTATAAAGCATTTTTTACCAGGAAAAGTTATACTGTCTACACGTAGAAGTTCATCTAAGTTAAGATACAATATAATTAATAGTGTCTGATAAAAGGTGAGAGTATGAATTGTTATTGATAATCTCATCTATTTGTTTTAGAGGCTTCTCTTTACTTTCTGTTGTACCTATGGCATAAACTCTGCTCACAGGGAGTGTTGAGCACACCTACCAAATACTATGTTTTATTTGTTCTGTATTACTTCCAGTAGCCATTCATGTGCAGACATTGAATGTGTGAGGGCTACCACTTTTTCTATCTATGGACATATTATTCTGTTGTGAAGTCATGAAGCCTGGCCCCTGCTTCAGAACGTGCAGAGTTTTCTGGGCTTCGATACACAAATTGATCCTCCCCAGCTCTATAGAACCCCCATTTTCCTAATTAGAATTGTACACAACATTTTTATCCCTTCCATGATTAATCATTCTATTTTTATTATTTTGTCTTCCTATTTTACAGTATTTTGATTAAGTCTTACATTGGCAACGAGAACAATACTTCCATTGTTATTGTCAGATTACGATTTTCCTCATGATTGTAATCTCCTTTTTCTTTATTTAGTGTGTCTTATCCTTTTTATGGAAGTCCAGAGTTCTTTTACACATAACCACCCACGATAACATAATTCTTTTGTTACATGGTAGGGTAGCCCATGGATCAACACTGTCACCAAATGATTTTCGTCAGGGGAATTGTCCAAGTACTTAGATCTTGTGTAGTGACATTAATTACACATGTTATACCTAGGATCGAATAATGCAAGTGCTAACTTCTCACGCATTCTTGATGACCAGTAATTCTTTTTAAAGTCTTCAGAATCATTCCAAGAAGACAATTTGTCTGAATGAGCTGTAACCCATTCAGCTGCGTCCATCAGTTTTCTTGAAATCATCCCTGCGTAGGCAGGAATATAGAAAACGCCCTTAAAAAATAAGTAGGATTAACATCTCCTGCAGGTTTAGATTTGGAAAATTGTTTGGAGAAGTTCGTTCCCCTTTCAAGAAGAGTTTCCCTTGTTAATGCTACAGGGAACCAACTATTATCCATAAGTCTTATTTTTTTACCACCCCCTTTGTTTTGATTAGTTCATCCAAGAGCTTTGTAATTCATCCTCTGCGCTATCTGTCTCAGCTGTTGAATGAGGTGTATTGACAGATAATTCAATCTTCTCCTGTACTTATTGTCCAGTTAATTCAGTAACATGCTCTTTAAAAGTTTCAAGGGTGGAGTCCGAGATTGCAGTTCCTTTGGAACCCTTATTTTGTTTTAAAACATTTAGCCTTACTATAGTGTCTAACAAATACCTAAATATGTACATCTGTAAATTCTTGTTCAGTAAAATCTTTATTCTCTTGTAGATGCTTATTCAAGTCTCTGGACTCTTTGTTAACTTTGTTTATGATGAAGTCACATTGTTTAATAATCTCAGAAATTAACTCCAATGTTAAAGTCGTATTAGTGGATTGTAGTTCGCATATCGTATTATTTACTTTTAACTACTCCATTTATGGATCTTATATGTTCATATAATTGCTGATTAACTGCTTGTAGATGCCTTGAATACTAATTTTATGTTAGTATTAATTTTATCTGTCTTACTGTTTAATTCAGAGATCATCTGAGCATTTACCTCATGTAGTACTTTTTCAAATCAATCACCTTTTGCATCTATTTTTGCATTTAGCTCATCACCTTGAGTGTTTATATTTCTGTTAGAAGTGTCTAATACAACAGCTAAGTCATCAATAGCTTTCCACACCTATACCATGTCAGTGGTTCTCACTGGCAAACACTGCAATTACAGTTATTAACTAGCAACTAAACTTCTCCAATTACTAACAATTACATAGAGTGGGTAATTTCATTAACCAAATATTCTTCTGAACATATACACTTCAATTACCCCACAACACACAGTCATGACAACCAAAGAAAAGAAAAGACATTCAAATTGGCTTTAACATAGCTCTCCAAACAATGCTTGTGTGTCTCAATGCATTGCAACGATGCAGGAAACTGGATTGCTGTGCTGGCTGCACTGCGTTGAGCAGCAGATGTGATTGTTGGCTGCTAGTGCGTTGTTGTGGAACTGACGAAACAGTCGTAGGCCTTTCTTACAAACAACAATAAAAATTAACAGTTTAAGGTTCTGAACTAATTAACTAATAAAAGTAGTTTTAACTGTTGTGATCATCATTCATCGTAACTTCAAAGAGTGTGCATTGCTCTGACTGAACTGTGGTGTAACCTGAACCCGGCTGTAGCTTTACCCAGAATACTACCAGATTGTGCAATGGCTGCTGACTGTATTGTACTTTTTACAAGTGTCGATTTATATGTAATGGTGTTTCTGTATCATCTTAGGGAGCCTTTCACAGTAATCCTGATCCCAAAAGCTCTCCAAATTTACTTTGCCCTGAGCTAACACAATTGGGCAGTTCCTTGATACTGCTATCAATCGAGGAAAACACAAGTCTTTACCCTTCTGACATATTAAGCAGCAGTTTCGTAACCACTTCTCATGGTATTTTATATACTGATGTCGAGTGCAAGGTAGTCACAAAGGGTGCGCTTCTCAACACAGAAAGTAAAGTTCCAAATCTTCATGCTTACATACCACCCCACTCTGTCCTATAACCCTACCACTGTCTTCACTATTGCAAGATATTTCTCTCGTCCTCTTCATCTCTCTCACATAAGGGCACATGATATAAAGGGTGTTCAAAAAGTTTTGCACAGTCGTCTCTAATTTTTGTAATTTTTACTGGAGGAGAATGAAATTTTTTCTGAACATACTTGGAACAGTTAGCTGTAAATTAATATATAAAAGTATTGTCTTTTATTTACAGGTGAGCCATAATGGACTGTGAAGTAGATGTCAGGTTGCGACAACAGTCAGTGATGGAGTTCCTCTTCAAAACCAGCAATGACTCTGCCACATCAGTTCACAGGAAGTTGCTCCCTGTTTATGGTGAGGACACAGTGGATCGCAGTAATATCCAGCAGTGGTTGCAGAGGTTTAAAGAAGGTGATTTCTCTCTACTGGACAATCCACAATGCGGTAGACCATCGACGGCAATGAGTGATGTGAATAAGGAGACCACTGATCAAATCATCCAAAATGACAGATGTGTGATGATGCGACAGCTTGCTGAAATGACTTGTTTGTCATTGGCTAGTGTGGTATCACTGGTATAGTCACATGGGTACAGAAAAATCTGTGTATGTTGGGTGCCTAGATTATTAACAAGAGAAATGAAAACTATAAGGAAGAATGTGTACGAGGGTCTCATGAAGACCTTTACTGAAGAGTGGAAACATGTTTTAACGGCATCATTACCCAAGATGAAACATGGTTGTTTTTGTCCGAACCTGAGAGCAAAACCCATGCATGGAGTGGTGTTATCCGGGTTCCCCTCGGAAAAAGAAACCAAGACTTTCACAAACAGCAGGCCGAAAAATGATGGCCTCCTTCTTCTGGGATCGGTGTTGTGTCATTTTCATTGACTTTTTGGAACTTGCCTCCACAATTAACCAGGACCGTTACGGTTTGTCATAGGACAAGCTGCGACTTGCCATCAATACTCACAGGCCACAGCTTCAGGGTCAGCTCATCAGACTACACCATGGCAATGCCAAACTCCATACAGCCCTTATGATGCAGGAGAAAATCAGGAAAATGGGTTGGAAAATTGTTCCTTATCCTCTGTCTGATTTTTACCTCTTTGGTCATTTGAAGGCCCATCTGTGCGGTAAAACATTTGATAATGAGAAAGACCTTATTTCCTGTGTCAAGTGATGGTTTAAAAGTCAATCCCCAGAATTTTAACAAAGTGCATTTACATCATGGAAAGAATATTGGGCCAGATGCGTCACAGCTGATGGAGGCTACATTGAGTAGGCTTGACGTATAGCTAAATGTTCAAAGTATGTTCACAAAAACTTTTTCTCCTCCTGCAAAAAAAAAAAAAAAAAAATAAATAAAAAAAATAAAAAAAATTAGGGACAACTGTGCAACACTTTTTGAATGCCCTTTGTACATATTAACCAAATTGGTAATACTAGCGAAATTGGAAACAGATTTCAAAGGGATGGAGGGAAAGATAATCTCAAACTTAATGATCATCATCATCATAATTAGTCCAATAACCAAGTCTATTTTATCCTTCCTTCCATTTCTGTATGATTTTAATTTAGTTTTTCTTTGATACAACTTTGAATTTAGTCCACAAAAAGATGTTGTATATAGTCCAATAAGCACAGGAATTTGCCTTTCCTCCTTTTTATACTTTTTGCCAGACAGATCTAAATTTTGCTCATCCCTCTTAATGAGACATAGGTCTTGACAAATATATCCTCAAATTCTTATTGCATCCCAGTAACTTGATGGGATTTTATAGCTGTCTGAGTCAGCCAAGTCAGTTCAGCTCCATGTTTACCCACCTGCAGCTCTCGGGGCCAGTCATGTCATCAAAGCACCTCATAAAATCCCTATACATCCCTGTATTCAGTATCTGCTCCTGGTCAGAATTAATAGTGGAAATTTTTGGCTGGGATCCAAATAGTGAGCCAAGGTAACAGCAGATTGTGTAGTTAAGGGTTTGAGTGCATGAAGGCATAAATTAGGCTGAAATTGTTTCTGGGCTTCTGGATGATGCCCTTCCTCACAGTTATAATATCCTGGCCTGCTACTGTGATGCAGAGCTAAGAAAATGTCAGTGTGAACAAAGCTTAAACTATGCGCAAGAAGATCCTAAAGTTAGAACTCGGGATCTGAAAATCATGCAGTGTCACTACAATT
Source organism: Schistocerca cancellata (assembly GCF_023864275.1). Classification (NCBI taxonomy): domain Eukaryota; kingdom Metazoa; phylum Arthropoda; class Insecta; order Orthoptera; family Acrididae; genus Schistocerca; species Schistocerca cancellata. The sequence goes on from NC_064634.1 coordinate 258,189,639, forward strand.
GTTCACAGAAAAATTTTTGATCAGTCATATGTTTGAATAAATGCTATCTTTGACATGTTTGACAATTTTTGCCATTATTAATGAGTGTATGGAATATTTGCTCACATCACAGCAAATATTAATATGTTAATGTGTGTGAAGAGTGGGGTGGGGAGGGGGGGGTGTTGGACTGACAACATCACCAACACCATACATTAGCATTCTTTATTGATTACAAGCTCATTCTCATCATAATACATTTGCTTGTGTGGCCATCTTCCACAGCAGCAGTTAACACCTATATTATAGGTTATCTGTCTTGAGCTGACTGCAGTCTAATTAAAAAGATTTACAGCAGACGCGTTTCACTTTTACAAAGCATCTTCTGTGGTATTGTATGAATTGGATACACACATTTGTACATTTTCTGCTTGTTTTAGGTTATAAACAGTGTTTTCTTTTATAAAGGTGGTTTGCAAGTT